>NW_019471422.1:0-1893 GCF_002814215.2 Seriola lalandi dorsalis
CTGTACCACCCCTTGCTGGATGTAAGCGAGCTTAGCGGAGCCACACATCTGGAGTGGGGTGAGGGGCCCCAGAAGCAGGGCTTAGGAGCAGCACGCTGCCTCTGCTCTAAAGCCAGGACGGTATTGATGCTAATGGGGCTAGGGCAGCCCCGCAGCCCGCCACCTGTATAATCTCCTCTAATACTCTCACCACCCGCGGCTGTTTACTTTTCCATTTGCCTGAGTTATTCTTGCACACATCCATCATGCTCGTGTGATGATGCTCTCTGCAGCCACTTGTAGAGTCGTGAAATTTCAACTACTCTCACTGTTAGTCTGTGTATTTAATGAGAGAAAGAGTGTGGGAGGAAAGCCGTGTATTTCTATGACTTTGTGTATGTGTGTGTGTGTGTGTGTGTGTGTGTGTGTGTGTGTCAGTGTCAGAGTTGACAGGTGCCAAAAAACGCATAATCATACGAAGACTTGTATAATAGTTTGAGCTGAACTATTGTATTGTATTGTCTTTCAAATCCATATTGCAGCACAGCCGGAACAGAGTTTGCATCATGTATGAATCTGCGCTGGTTCACAGTACATTCAGGAGTTCACCAAGTTCACTACAGTGGGCTCCCATGAGCCAGTGTTTCTCTTAATGAAGGCTGCAGTGCCAACCAGGGCACACTGTATATAAACAAAAAACTAAACAGTGCCACAAAAGGTTTACAGAGGTTATAGTGGTTACACTGACCGTTGTATACGATTGGATCATTTATGGCAGTTCTAGGGTCAGTTTTCCGTAAAACATTACAGATATAGTGGAAGCTGCCATGTGCAGTATTATCAATGGATCTTATGACTGCTTGTATGTGAAAAGTGTTTCTGATTCATGACCCCACAGAGAAATGTCCCTCGACTCTGCAGTTCACCTCAGCTCTATGGAGCTTTACAGCATCTTTTAATTCATTGTTTTGGTTTACAGGCTTGAAATATTACTTTTGTTTTTGGTTCACTCTCATAGTGTTGTTTTCAGCCAGCCAGTAACTGTTCTCAGCAAAAAAGCTGTAAAAACCAGCCGTACATTACCTGCCCAGCACCACATGACAGACAGACAGAGTTAGCGGCTAGCTGGTAAACACAGGGCAGTATTTAGCAGCTAAAGAGCGTGATACTTACATAAGGAGTTGATAAAGATCAGAGGGCCTGCAGAGTGCCTAGAAATATGACTCCAAATGAGTCTTAATGTTGCTCTTGCCTGCTGAAAGCATAAATGAGCAACGGTATACTGACGTATCAAATTAATGAGGTGATGTCAGTGTTGTGTTTACAATTCGTTACTAATGCCCCCAAATGGTCAAAAATGATTTATTGAAGGATTAATACATACATGTTACAAATCGCCTCTTTTTCATATCACGAATTTGAGAAAAAAATCATATCCTACAAATACGACAATTATTGTAGACTCTGGGATCAGGGTCTGGGCTTTTCTGGTCTTGTCGACAACTCACATCTCTTCACAAAAAAAGCCACAGTCACCCATTCACTCACAAAGTACTGCAGGGTTTTTTCTATTCTATGCATACAGCGCTTTTCTATCACACACACAAGATAAAATCTGTGGTTCGGTATCTTGCCCAAAGACACTTCAACATGCGGACTAGAGGAGCCAGGGATCGAACCACCGACCTTCCGATTAGTGAACAACCCGCTCTACCTCCAGAGTCGCAGCCGCTTCAAACACAATATTGGCAGCTATAGGAGCCAGGAGAATGATCTAAACAGTGTGAAATGAGGCAGATACTGTTTATTACCAAATGGGCAGACCAGGAGCTGCTCCCCACTCCAAGGTCCACTATTATTGCGGTCTGTTGTTTAACAGTCAATAGAGCAGGTAAGTGGCAGTGACTTGATGTT
>NW_019471423.1:0-1893 GCF_002814215.2 Seriola lalandi dorsalis
ATTAATATACTGTAATATAGAGGATTAACACATAACTGGAATCAGATCATGGCTTCAACATGAATGAGGCTAATAACATCTGTAGTAGTGAAAACATAATAATCTCTGCATGACAGGTTATACTTCTGGACAAATTTGTATTCCATAGATGCCCCGATAAAACAGAACTGACAGCACCAATGTGGTATTTCAGGAAAAGGGAGGAAAATGCAATTACGACTGTCCAGAAAAGACAAACAAGCATATTGATTTAATTGCCTCATTGCATTTCAGCAATGAGGCATTTTTGGAGCAATTCACCAAAATGGCCACCGAACTTGGGCCAAAGACACAATTTCTAAATATAGTAACTCTCAGCTGCAGAAGTCACACTGTAAGTATTTTCAAGGCTCACCTGAACGTTGCCAAAGTCAACAGTCTCATAGTGGAAATGGGCACACTCTGCCAACCTGGGGAAGTGACCTCTGGGAAACGTCAGCCTATATACAACACAGCACAACAGCAGCTCATCAGTATTCAACACAATGTCACTGTGATGGAGAGAAAAGGCAAAGTGAAAGAGAACAAAAGAGTGGGGAAAGAGGAAGGGAATGATTAGGCCTCTGTGTGTGAGAGCAGGGTTAGAGATGTAGCAGGCTGACTTGTCTGTCTGCGCCGCGCCCATCATTTTATAGGTCCTCATTTCACTGGCCTGGATAAGAGCCCTGGTTTACAGCCTATAATAGCAGCAACACTGTCACGGGGAGCACCTACTTCTTCATGTTCTTGACCTTCATGCTAGCCGTGCTGACGCAGGAGCGCAGGAGGGGCTCGGCTGGATGCTCTGTGATATCATCGCTCCTCACCTGCCAAACAGAGACAGCAAACATCACTAAGTGTCAGTCACAGGACAACTGATGGAAAAGAGATAACAGTCAAGAATGATTATGTGGATCACCATAAAAAAGTGGTTGGGCAGCAACAGACACAAGATACATACAGCTTATGTTATGTTATGTTATGTTATGTTATGTTATGTTATGTTATGTTATGTTATGTTATGTATGCTACAACTATGCTAATGTTATGTTAAACTAATTTAATCTTATACTATGCTATACTATGTTAAACTATGTTAGGTTGTTTCCTGCAAATCATGACATGATATCTTATGTTATATCAGCGCTATGCTAAAGTTATGTTTTTTCTTATGCTACGTTATGCTTTGTTGTAAAGCTATGTAATGTTATTTCATGCTAATATTATGTTATATGAGTTAAGTTAAGTTGAGTCATTCTTTGATTAAATATATATATGAACATTAAGGCTGTTCTTGGTCTATGTGTTTGTCTATGAATATTGTTATTAATATTATTAATATTGGTCATGTTTGTATCAAATCTAAATAAAAAAAGGCTTATAAAGAAAAGAATACATGCATAAAAATCTATTGCACTTCACTGATCCAAGAGACACAGATTCTAAAAACAGGAAGTTAATTCTCCCACAGAAATATGAAGATGTAAAGAAAGACTGTGGAGGCAATATTGTCAAAACACCTTTACCTCAGCAGTTATCAAACACGCCTCCTCACTCTCAGGTAACACATCCTCAAATGCAAATTTACACCTGTCCATACCTTTATCACTGTGACTAACAGCTGTCATGTGACTGACATATGACCTCAGTTACATTAATATGTGACACCATTGTGTGAATCACAACCAGTGCAGCCTCATGGAAGAAGGGTGACATGTCTGTTGGTTTATGCATCTTTTTAATATATTTTTATGTACTTTTTATTCTATATTTATGTATTTGTTGTGGGTAAGTGATGAGTCAGAGTTGTGTGTGTGGGTGTGTACCATGGCAGTGGATGTCTCCTGTGGCTGTTTCTCTTCTAGAGGATTATTG
>NW_019471424.1:0-1645 GCF_002814215.2 Seriola lalandi dorsalis
CTCATCACACCTCTGGCAGAGAAAACAACTAAACAAGCACTCCTGCTTGGAAAAGGAAACACCTACTCAATCTATTCACCCTTAACAAGAGGCCATCTATGTTGCCTCCCTCCTTTTGGTGTTTCTTTGACTCCAGCCATTTGTTGTGTTTATCCCATGAGTGAGATTTTGCAATATCTGATTTCAGTTAATTTTCCAAACACTTCAGAAAAAAGTTTGGTTTATACCTGTGGACTTTAATATTTTTGTTGTTTATGCAGAACTTAAATCACACATTCATCTACAGAGAAGTACGAAGATCATATAAATTGCTCTGCATTGCAACAACTGAGTCCTGCTTCATCTGTCTATGGGTCACTCAAGCGCCTTCAGCCTTGTGATAAGATTAAGAGCCTTACAGTACTATACTTTACAATTACTTTCACAAAATTGGAAATACAATCTTCAAATTGAGGGGAGATGTCCTAATGTCCAAACACACACATTAAAATGACACTGGACAACGGTGGTTTGCGGCTTCCCAACTTCAAACAAATTTAACACATTCAGACTTCAAGTGAAAGACTGTTAACTGTACGTTTGTAGACACTGTCTCATCCCGCAGAACATGTGCAGCCATGACTATAGAGAAAAGGTAAACAACTAAGTCAACACACACAGCTTGTACACAGACAGAAAGTTACGACACAGGGGTAAAATGCGAGTGACAGTGAAATGAGAGTGTGTGGAAAAACAGAGTGCGAGCTGGAAAGGGCATGTGGATCTCTGACTGAAAGCGTGGGAAGGGTAAACGTGACATACTGGATGTGAAAGCGTGTGAGGGTGACGACGTTTAAAAAGGTCAAAGTTGTAACTGTGAGTACATTATGTGTCACAGGTAACCGAACCTCTGTGTCGTCTTCTTCGTAAGCCTCATTGCCGTCTCCGCTCCCCTCGTTACTTTCCTCTCCTTCCTCCCCCATCCCTCCCTCGTCTTCCTCCTCATCTTCTTCTTCTTCCTCCTCCTCCTCTTCATCTTCCTCTTCCTCCTCCTCATCATAGTCCTACATTGAGCAGTGGACAAATCATTAGTGCCAGGAAACATTTTTGAAAGACAAATTCTGTGTCTGGTGTCTTATGCCACTCTACACATTTCCTTTTAAAAATGCTTTCTACCTGCTCTTCTTCCTCCTCCTCCTCCTCCTCCTCCTGATCCTCGTCACTCTCTGTGTCTGTTATTATGACGATTACTTCCTGCGACAGCTGGTCAGGGGTGTCACTTTGGGTCAGGGTCACCTCTTGGTCCAATGTCATGGACTGGGAGGCTGCACTGTCTTCTCCTTCCTCCAGTGCTGGAAACTCCTCTGTCTGCAGGGCAAGCAACAGACACCATAGACAACATTTATTAAAACTTTTTTTGTTTGTAACTGTTGAAGGACTAACAACTTGTATAAAAGGTGTCCTGCATGTAGTAACCATTAATTATCATAGTAATTCTGCAACTTTATTATCATTAACTTCTCCTGCCTGTTACAATGTAACTACCAGTATTTCTCATGAGATACAATTTTGTGCTAAATCTATAGATTTATTGCTTTATGGTATAAAAAAAAACATATTTTTCTTCCAGTACAAAAACAAAACAAAACATATGGTTTGTTTTTTT
>NW_019471425.1:0-1643 GCF_002814215.2 Seriola lalandi dorsalis
TATGATACTTAACCTGAATCACATCTAGTGTCGGCAGTTCAAACTTACAGAACTGTTTTTCTGTTTCTTAGGCACCAGTCCTCATGTTGTGTCCTCAGTATCTGTCACCACAGAGATGAACCAGGCCAATGTGTCCTGGGTGCCTGGCTTTGATGGTGGATACACCCAGAAGTTCACAGTGTGGTCAGTAATATATAATAGACACAATGATGCAGTTCTAAACTGCCATAAGAATCGCAATTGTTTTATTTTGGTCTTAATTTTGGCTGTTTTGAACATTTTTCCAGGGTCAAGCAGGCATCCAGGGGGAAACATGAATGGGCGTCTTTGCCTGTTCCCACATCCAAAAACTACCTGCTGGTGACTGGGCTACTTGCTGGCACAGGATATCAGTTCAGTGTCCTACCTCAGAATAAACTTGGCTCTGGACCTTTCAGTGAAATAGTTTCAGTGCGAACACAAGGTTTGTGCAAGTGAAGTCATGTTCTGTTTTTAGTTTCCTTCACTTTCTTTAATTCTGTTTTGCCTTCACTATGTATCAGTATGAACTTATATCGGGTCCTCTTATCAGCTGTGCCAACAGAAGCACCCACAGCCGTCACCACTCTCCCAATCCTGGATCCTCCCATATTCCTGTCAGCCAACCGGACCGAGCGAGGTGTTCTCCTCCAGTGGTCGCCTCCAGAGGCTCCATCCTTTCCATTGACAGGCTTTGTGCTGCAGGCCCGCAGAGATCAGGGCCAGTGGGTCATCCTCAGCAGCAATATCACTGCCAACCAAAGTGAACTACTTGTACATGGACTGCTCAGGGTAACGATCCATTTATTTCTTACTTAACATCTGTACTTTCCAAAGATCAGCCAGTGTGGCTTCTGTGTTTATTGCTTTCACAACTTGGCTGTATGTAGATTAAATAGCTATTGTGCCAAAAATTGTGTTTTATCAAATTGGTTGATAATTTATAATGAAACCCTGGATCTTTCTCTCTCTAAGGACTCCAGTTATGATCTGAGGCTGATGTCTCGCAGCAGCAAAGTACTTAGTGAACCCAGTGAGTCTGTCAATGTATCCACCATAGGTAAGCAGCTTTGTATAAACAAAGATGAACATGCATATTGAGTCGACATGAGTTTCAGCATGTGTATTGTTGGATATTTAAATAAGTAGTGTTTTCCAGCAATGGAATTTGTGACCACCATCATTGACTCTGGTCTGATGACAGGGATGGAGATTTACCCCCTGCGCCCAAGTTTCTTGGAGGTTATCCCGGAGCCCCTGTTGGCTGGTGTGTTAGGAGGAGTGTGCTTCCTGTTTGTGGCCATCATCCTCTCGTTGGTGACAGCATGCTATATGAGTCACAGGAGACAACGTCGGCGCAGAAAGAGAAGACAAGGTAAAACATCAGAACACAATGCACAAAAAATTAATCTGTTACATATATGTCACAAAAAGTTTATATTAAATACACTTTGCCGTGATTGGACAATTTCGACAGTGCTATTATTTGACATTTTATTTGTTTCTTCTTCTTTGTTCTTAGATCTGCCATCTGCCTTCCAGAAGACCTCAGCTCCAGAGTAAGTGTCCATACCAATATACATGCATATCTTGCATATTAACACTTCTGCTCATTAATTTATATG
>NW_019471426.1:0-1892 GCF_002814215.2 Seriola lalandi dorsalis
CAGCAAAGAAATTAACACATATTGTCATTGTGTAATCATTTGAAAATACAACAGGATGTAGATTTTTTTGTGCTAATATCCACCCAGAGTTCCAGCATTTGCTGATTATGTAGCAACATACTGTATGAGGTAAAAATGTTCTGTCTTCGAGTCAGGTTGGTTTCATTTTAGGACAGTTGACATGAAGTTATAAACTTCATCAAGGAAGTCTTATGTTTTCTCTTAAAACAACTCTTGAAGATCATGAGAATTGTTGAGGAGTGAGTTTAGCATAAGCTTCAGATTAAATGTGTTTGCATTTAATCATATGCATTTACAGTACGGCTTTGTTTTTTTTTAGAAGGGGATAATCCCATAAATTAAATTAGATTAAAACGGAGTAAAATAAATAAATAAAAGCTGTTCACAAATACATATTTATCCACATGTATGCATGGATATTTCCCCATGTTCCCACTGTACAGGAATGAAGAAGCCAGTGTTAACAGCTAGCATAAAAGCTGTAAGGAAAACAGTGTGATTCAAATAAATGTGAGAAAGGAAGTCATTTGTTTAAGAAGACTTTTGCATGCGCAGAGAGATAGCCCATGTATATTCCTAATATATTTGCAAATGTGCAGTTGATGAGCTTGTTTGCACATTTAGTAGATATTTTCAATTTATAGATAAACCCTTTAAATGAAACTCATGTACAACATTAGTTGGCTGAAGTTAGCAATGCACCCAAACCCATTTCTTGGTTATTTTAATCAAAAAATGTTCCTTCCACTCATCTCAGCTTGAACTCAGAATAGAGTGCCTTCAGATGCCTCTTGTCATGCAGCCCATCCGCTCTGCCTCACCAGGGGCTCTGTGAATTAAAGTTACAGCTCATACTTACCATTGGCAGTGGAAGTCTGGATTGGGTTCCTTAATTATAAGAATTTGATATGCCTCTGTAGATGTGTTAAGCTCAAGAATGCGCACGCACAAAGGAATGAAACATGGCCTATCTGTATGCACACACATTCACATGCAGGCATGTGGGCTTTCACTGGCTTACACGGGCAAACACACAATGCATCAACACATATTCACACATGTTCACACTTCAGTACTCAAACTCCTTGTTTGAGTCAGTTCAGACACAAAGTCACATCTGCTTGAGCTACCCCCACATGCAGGAGGGTGTTGGGGAGCCACGTGGCACAGCATTGCACAGCGTGGCTCTACGTAGATGAAGACAACATCCCCACCCACGCACCCTCTGACACCCGTCCTCCCCACTTACAAGATGCAAAGAGTGAAGAGAGCTCCATGAAAGATTTACTAACCAACTGAGGTGGTCTCCCTTAGAAGCTGAGAGGAGGCTGGTGGTTGGAGGCGAAAAGGAGGGAGGGAATTCCAGGGAGAATCCCTGAGTATCTGAAGTGTGATTTTGTATTCAGAGAAGAGATTAAGTATTCTACTGCTCAGCAGTGATCAGTCTCACAGAGGCTTTCACCAAGCCTCCGTCACACGCTGGATCCTGCAGATTGCATCTTAATAGAGTTGGATGGCTGATAGAAGGAGACATTTGCTCCTAAACACAAATTCCAAATTCTAACTTGACTGAGAAAAAGTTTGAAAGGGTCATAACACAGAGGTTAACACAAAGTCACGTGGAGGCATGTGGTTCAGGTTTCTGAGAAGAGACCTCTAAGTACTGTAAAACACACAGAACTAAATACTTTCAGAGAATGTTAAATGCCACTAAAGGAGCCCTCACCTTCACCGAGACTTTTGTATATAATCTCTGAATCTGAAAACACGAGAGCCTGAAGTTTGATTTGGAGAGTTAAATCCCTCTCTTGTTTAAACTGCATTTTTTCAGTTCAACCATATACTTTTCCATTCTTCTTTTTGGCAATGTG
>NW_019471427.1:0-1892 GCF_002814215.2 Seriola lalandi dorsalis
GTTGACAGGAAGTTTTACAGATTGAAGCTTCATTAATATATTTGTCAGCCATTTGGGAGCAGCGGTACTGGCTGTAAAGAACACAATGAATAATTAAGTTGTTACAGTGTTAGAAAACACTATTAAACTATGTATGCATCCAGTGGATAAAAAGCAGCAATGACATTAATTTGGAGTTGTGTTTCTGGCCATATATTGAATGTAAGTCCAGTATTTATCCTTCTTTTGGTCTCCTCCAACTTCTGAGATAAATATCTGGCTCCTTAGCAGCTCAGTGCTGCACATGTTCATAGCACATTAGCGTCATGTTTATGTTTTTGCTTACAAATGGGCCAGAAAACCAAAATGGCGTAGATGCTAAAATCCTCTGTAAAGCTGCAGCATCAGGTCATTTTATCTGTCTTTTACATTACACATCATGTAATCAGTTGTTAATATAAAGATATAAGTCACTGTACTTTCAAACTTTAAAATATGAATTAAGTTACTTATTAATGCAATCAACAATTGAAAATTGATCATTGGTATAAAAAGTATTTCTTGCACTAACTAATAACAGACAGTATGTGATTATTGTGACAGAACAGTATTGGCTTGATTTGATGCAGTTTCATCATCAGTCTCACATGGCAAAATTTTAACATACAAAAAGGCAGGGTATGTCATTGACCCCATTCACTGATACCCTTCAGAACAACATATTTCTTTATTTGTTGAACCTTTTAACATACGATACACAGTATATTCTCATATTCTAAGGTTTGGTGAAATATCTATGCAACATTGGTCCAGCTACATGTCCAGTCATGTTTGTGTCTGTGTGCAGGCTGAGATGGAAATGGAGTCTCTGGTGATGGCACGTAAACAGCTGCTACAGCAGTGGAACAGCAGCCTGGTGGGCATGAGGAGACGAGATGAGGCCTTCAATGCGATGCAGGAGGCTGTGCGGTGAGAATTGGGGCAAGGGAGGGCTGAATATTAAAATGCTACTGATCCACTTTAAATGAGCAAATGCATTTCAAATGTACATGGGACTAACAATGTCCCTGCCGGAGACATGCAGGTTCCCATTCTTTTCAACATATGCAGATATATGTAGAAAATACAACTACATATTTGTAGGACACACAATAATATTAATGACCTGAGATTTAAATGGAAAGGTCACAAATGTCAAAACGAAAGCATGCATTCACGCATTCCTTCCTACTGCACATGTTCCCTCAGTGCGGTCGAGCACCAGGCTATCTTACTGGAAAGAGAGATAGAAGGCTACAAGAAATCCACCACTGAGGAGCAGGAGCAAAATGAGACACTGACTTTGCAGCTGAATTGGTCCCAGATGGATGTAGCCACCTCTAAAAAGCTGATCAGTCAAAAGCTGTCCCAGCAAGAGGCTCTGCAGGCCCACTACAGCACCAACCTCCGCACTCTGAGGGAGACAGAGAGCACCCTTGCCAGGCTCACAAAGGTAACAGAGGGCAAAGGCTTCTGTGTTTGTCCAGAGAGTGTTTGTCACACTGTCCTCCTACCCCCTCTATGTCTCTGTAACTATTTCACACACTGATTGTGCTTTCTGTTTTTACTCATTTCCTTTCCGACATCATTCTAGGAAACCAGTGCCCACCAGGTTGAAGTCAACGATCAGAGGAGGCAGTTGGAGAAAGAAAGTGCTGTGCGTCTGGAGTTGGAGGAAAAGATCATGACCCACATGCAGCAGAAGCTAACACACAACAAGGCTGCTAAGTACTCCCAATGGCTCACCAGCAAGATAGCCACACTCAAGAAAGAAAAGGTGAAGATGCGATTTAGAAGAACAGAAAAAGTCAGAAGTTCTGACAGCAGAGTCCTTCCATATACTCATAAGTAATCATGTGGTCAATATCATCATT
>NW_019471428.1:0-1632 GCF_002814215.2 Seriola lalandi dorsalis
AAGCAAAGTAAAGCTATGTAGCTGAGCAAAAACACTTGTTTGTGAAAGAAATTAACCAGCTTACTACAAGCCATAGTTTCCTAATCATATTTGCTGTCAAAACTGTTTGTGGCATGTGAGCTGTAAATTTCATGAAATGTTTGCTCACTCTTCTTAATATTAAAATCTCCACAATTATAATGTTACGTCCTTTATGATAGTTATATTTAGTTTTTTTTCTCCCCGACTGACATTTGGAGACAATTAAATTAGCGAATGACATGCTGCACTTGCACTGCCCACACACTTTACTAGGAATTAATGTGCTACAGCAAAGAATTACACGGATGGCATTTGAACGGGCCAAATGCCATTCCTGCTGAGGTTAGAGAGAGTAAGCTGATTTGGGGTTTGCAGAGCTTGCAGCGAGGTTGCACAATGAGGGGAACCACCTCACAATATGGGGGCATAACAGGGGGAGCAGAGGACAGCATGTCCCCTTTTTAGGCAGAAAATGACCAGAGAGAACGTATTTTTGTTCATTTATCTTTGCCATATTGCTGCTTTGCTGGCTGTTCCAATTACAGACTAATTTCACGCTGTTTTTCACACTAAAATAAACAAATCATTTAAAATTTAAAAGGTCAAAATAATAATAATAGTTAATAATAGTTTCTTGTATAATGTGAAATCCTGCATCTGATAAAAAGAAACTGTGCCATGGACAGAGCCTGTGTCATCTGTCCCACCCGGACGAGGCGGTCGGGAGGTCCCCAGCACCCTGGGATGTGCATGCTAGACTACACATTAAAGGGCCCCAAAGTGCCACAGTGTCGAATGGAAATAGGACATTCTTATAATGCCAAACATCTCAGTTCTGTTACATCACAGGCCGCTTCACAGGCAGGCCGCTAATTATTCAAGGATGCCTTTTCTCATGGCGAAACAATGGGCCGTAGTGCCGTATTGGTGAGCTACTCCATAAATGGGAAGGGCAGATAATATTTTAATGAAGTGATGCTAATAAGTCCAAGGCAAGCTGAAAGTTTACATAAGAGCCGGCTGGTCATTGCGCCCCAGTTATGCCACTGACAAGGGCTTTCCTGGACAGAAGTAGATCAACTGAGCACATAATTGTCTGAAATGACTTGTTCAGTGAAACATCAGACCAGCTGCTGTCATTACTAAGAGGCCCCTAAGAAATGGTATTGTTCTATTGTTTTCACTTTGCATCAGTACATCTTTTTTCTTTTTTTTCTTTTTTTTTTAAAAAAGGTGTTTCAATCACATTCCATGATGGGGTTCAAATGTCTGTCTAATTACTGCAGAGGCAACTTTAAATCCACTGACTGATGTTGCAGAGCTGATTTGTTTGTATAGGCCTAGAACCATTATATCATGTATACAGTTATAGTAGAATATTGTTTTTAATTTAATTTAAGAATATTTATTATTAAAACTATTATTTGAAACTAATACAAACATTTTTAAGCAGAATATTTTTTTGGTTGAGGTTGTATTCTATGTAAATAAAGTGATGTGGTCAGAAAAAAGATGAGAAATTGTATGACTCTGTTACAAAACAGAAGCCTGCAGTCTGACCTGACTGTTCGCTGTAACATGGATTTTTTTTTTTTTTTTTTTAAACCCCCC
>NW_019471429.1:0-1891 GCF_002814215.2 Seriola lalandi dorsalis
TTCTTTCTTTCTTTCTTTCTTTCTTTCTTTCTTTCTGTTTTTCTTTCTTTCTTTCTTTATTCTTACTTTTTTACTTTCTTTCTTTCTTTCTTTCTTTCTTTCTTTCTTTCTTCTCATTTCATCTTATGTTGCTCTTCTTTTGCAAGTGTCCTCCTTTTTCCTCACCTGCTGTTCCAATCGATCTTGCGTTTATTCCTTTTTTGTGTCCTTCAACCTCTGCTTCTTTCCTTCTCACCCTCTTCCTCCAACCTCTCTCCTTGTCTGTCTCAAACAGAGTGGGTTCACCCCTCTGCACATCGCGGCTCACTATGGTAACGTGAATGTCTCCACCCTGTTGCTGAACAGAGGAGCAGCTGTGGACTTCACAGCCAGGGTAGCGCCCTATCTCCACTTCTTAGCAAATCAAGACACTTTCTCAACCGCTGTCTATTAAAACCTGACGTGTGTTTGCTGAACAGTGTGTTTGCTATTGTCCATCATAACTTTCCTCATAATTTCCTAATCTAAGCCTTTACTAACTGCATTTCTCTGCAGCCTTTGAAACGTTGCACTTCCTCCTGCATGTTTTCAGATAAATAGCCTTTCCGAGTCTGGTGCACAAAATTAGTTTCTTTAAATGCAGTTGGGTAGTTAGTGATCTAACTTTCTATTATTGCATTTAATTCAACAGAAACGATGAAAAAAAAATGATGTAATGTGAATTAGAATGAGATTTGCAGTTTGTCACAACCATGAAATATATTTTTGTGAATGTGAATATGTACATTGTAGTAAACCTTCCTTTCTTTTCTTTGACTGCTTTGTCAGAATGGGATAACTCCTCTCCATGTGGCCTCCAAGAGAGGCAACACAAACATGGTGGCCCTACTGTTGGACCGAGGGGGCCAAATAGATGCTAAAACAAGGGTGAGACTCTTATTCAAAGTCTGGACATGAGATTTCATTAAACTGTGATCATTTCTGTAACTATGAACTACCCTGTAGAGACTGCTTAATAGAGTATACTCACTGCTTGTCAATGACCTCTTTTGTCAAAACAGACAAAGTGGATTCATCTCTATAGTTTGTGTATATTTATGTATTTGTGTGGTTCTGTGTGATCGTCTCTCAGGATGGGTTGACCCCCCTGCACTGTGCAGCCAGGAGTGGACATGATCCTGCAGTGGAGCTGCTGCTGGAGAGAGGAGCCCCCATCTTAGCCAGAACCAAGGTATTGTACGGCTGTGCCACTTTCCTACAATTAAATTTTCAATGTGTTATTAGTTTTCAGTTTTCCTCCTTATTGGTTCTCTTCTCTCCCACCTCTTTCTTCCTTGTATTATTTTTCTGACCTTTGGCATCTGTCCATGTATCCAAACAGAACGGACTGTCCCCACTGCACATGTCGGCCCAGGGAGACCACATCGAGTGTGTTAAATTCCTGCTGCAGCACAAGGCGCCTGTTGATGATGTCACACTGGACTACCTCACAGCTCTGCATGTCGCAGCACACTGTGGCCACTACAGAGTCACCAAGCTGCTGCTAGACAAGAAGGCCAATCCCAATGCCAGAGCACTGGTAGGCATTCAGAGGAAGTAACAACTGTACAAGCACAAAAAAAGGCATCACACAGACTCATAAACATACACACACGCAGGTATACACCAGCATATAAACATTTGCAGACAAGAGTGACAAACAGTACTGTCCATAGAGAGACTTAACATAGAAAGAAACTCTGATAGTTAGGAAAAAGACAAACAAGTATAAGAGTATAAGAGATGAACTGCTTGAAAACATACAGAAGGAAAACAGCACCATTTTCTTCTGGACTGGCGGCAATTTGTCACCAGTGGAAAAAAGTCACATAAATTAATTTATTACTCACCAGAATGTCAGTAGTACATAGTC
>NW_019471430.1:0-11626 GCF_002814215.2 Seriola lalandi dorsalis
CCCGTTCTCTCCGTGTCTCTTCTTTGGCCCAAATCCAAATGTTGTGCAGGTCTGTGTGGAAATGGCAAACCGAGGATGATTAATTTCGGACTCAGTTATTTGACCTCAGAATATGCCGACCTGAAACTAAATTTTTCAAGTTAGTTCACATGGCTTGACACTGCAGTAAAGTGTGCATTTCCATTTTGTTACAACTAAGCTAACATTAAATGGAGATGAGATTTATTCTAATTTCCACGCTTGCTTTATCTTGAATTTTTGCTTCATCACAGGTCAAAAGTTACCCTTTAGTTCACTCGCTTTGGTGGACAATAAATAAATTATTTTGCACAAAATGTAACATTAACGTGGATCTTCATGAGAGGACTTTTTCCAGCAGTAATACATACTGATTACAGCGCTTCTTCTGAAAATAAAATTTGTAAATCATGCATAAAAAAGATTTGATTATATTCAGAATGAGTTTTCTAGTAAAACTTTACCCATCAGACGCTGTAACTTGTGTTTTCTCAAGCAATAAATTTGACTGGTTGCTCTGTCAGTGAAGTGAGCTTTTTTTTTCTCCCCCTTAACAAAGTATTTTCTTGTGTTTGTACCAGAATGAGGGTTTAAATAAAATGTCATGGTGTAGAAGTGAAATGACTTGCTGGGAGTGGTTTGCAAAGTGTTTACCTAATTATGATTTACGTGCAACATAGTGAGGTCTCACTTTGAAGATTCAACATCTCATTACATTTAAAGGATGCTGTCATTAGCTTACTTGACCTTTGTGTCGCTTGAATGCAGCTGTAGTCTATATTAATTACAAGCGTTTCACAGAGGGGTTTCATTTAGGTGTTGAATATATGAAACAGTATCTTTCTAATCCTTGATAAGTGCATAACGTAATGCAGTCTGCTGCTCTCGGAGATCTGCAGTTTCTTGGTCACGTGACTTTATGACTTGGAGGCACCGCCTGGCCTGTCCAGTGGCGTTCTTAATGAAAAGAGTTTAAAGCTTTAACTTTTCTGGACAGCTTCCCTTTCCTACTTTGCCTAACTAGGTAGGTATTCCATTTCACTTGGGAGCTTTCAGATTCATTTTAGTCTCCACGGTGTGATGACGTGCCAAAACTACCAGGGGAAGGCAACTCTGTGGAGAGTCTGTCAGTGTGCTAAGGATCAAAGCCATTTGCAAAGAGCACACACACATCAAACGCTGCCGTGCAACGTGTTACCTAGCAACCCCAGACCAGGTGTTGCAGAGAGTAGGAAATATTAAAGCCCACAGTCTTCCTGTTTTTTGCAAATACAATTTTAAAGGAAAATCGATAAAGCCGTGAATGTGTACTGCATGTGAGAGGAGTGGAGTAGCTTTTTTTTTTTTTTTCCTTTTCCGCAGCACCACGGCAGACAACAGGGGCGCCAAGAAGATAAGAGAGTAATATCAAAACCAGAGGCGGGAGGAAAGAAAATATGAAAGAGTGACGCATATCGTCTGATGGATCACACTAATAATGCCCATATCCTGTCCAAATAAGGAGATGCACACTGAAGTGAGCACCAAAAACTCTGATAGTGATAGACACACACACACACACACACACACACACACACACACACACACACACACACACACAAACTCACCAAAGAGAGGAGTGTGATATGTGAAGCTAGAAAGGCCCAATTCCACTGAGTGGCCATGTCAGAATAGAGTTAGGCAATTATGTGTGATGCGGCAGAGTACTGAAAGGGTGCAAC
Organism: Seriola lalandi dorsalis; assembly: GCF_002814215.2. Taxonomy (NCBI): domain Eukaryota; kingdom Metazoa; phylum Chordata; class Actinopteri; order Carangiformes; family Carangidae; genus Seriola; species Seriola lalandi. Next base: position 1,740 of record NW_019471430.1, read on the forward strand.
GCTTTGAGCACTAAGGTGAAGCCACTGGGTCCTCGTGCATTACAGGCAGCCCTTTATCATGATTAGAACACAGCTGTCATATTAGTAGGAAATTAAGCAGCGCTATAGTCGTAGCGTTTAGCTGAGCAGCAGGCATGGACGCCTGTTGTTACTGGCAACAACTGTATCAAACCCCTGGCAGCTTGTGAGTTGAGATCCCCCTCAGTGAAGTCAAGCAGAAGTCAATCGTGAGGGATGGCAATGCTGTAATGTTGTTCGAAAAGCACCACTAGCACCGTGATGCAGGTGAATTTGTGATTTAGGGGTGTTAATGAAAACCGTTCCCTCGTTAGCCTCTTGTCACGCCGGGGCAGGTTAGCTTTATTTACCTATAAATGGTGATGGTCATTGCAGGGAGCTAATGCGAAAAGCATCGGGAACAATATGCGTGAGTAGCCCCCTCAGGAACACTTGAGAGAGCGCGGAGAGTGATGTGGCATCGCAGCCGTCCCAGCTTGTCTGTCTTAGCCAGCAGAAACAGGTGTAAGCTGTGAAAGTGCTTGATGAATGTTCTCTTTAGTGCCGGTGACTGACTGCCCTTATTCAAACAGCAGACAGCTCCTCTGGCTAAGTACTCTGGGAGCAGATACTGTACATGGCTCACACAGGCACATAGTGTAACCAGGCAGACGCACACACATACACACATACGTGGACATGTGTGCAAATATCTACACCTAACAATATTTTGAACATGATTCTGTATCACACAAAACCCAGTTTACCCCACTTTGATAAGAGGACACTCACTGGGAACATGATCACTGATTGATTGTGTTTGTTGATGATAAGAGACATGAGCACCCTACCTGCAGCCTCCCCTGGGGTGTATTGTGTGTGTGTGTGTGTGTGTGTGTGTGTGTGTGTGTGTGTGTGTGTGAGATGCATCCATTGTGGTAATTATTACACTGCAAGGATGAATAGGCAGCGAGAGGATACAGCCTCGCACATGACAACTTAATCAAGCCGCACAAGGACAAAAATAGGATTAAAGACGGGGAGAGAAATGTGAACGACGTCTCTCTTTTCATGATCTATGAATAGAGTCTGAAACAAAAGGACAGCAGCGGATGGAAAGCCCGCGTGATGAAGACAGACTGCTCCCCTCTGGGCTGTAGGGATGACTGACAGAAGCACGGGGTCGCGATCTGACTTCCCCCTGACAAAGGAAATAAAGAGTCGCATTTAAACAAAGAGGTCGCCATCCATACACAGCTTTCATCTCATTCAGGCTGACTATGAGAGGCATGAAAAGATAATATGCTCACACTCACACAGTCACACACACACACACACACACACACACAGGAAAAGCACAAGCAAACAAATCAGCAAACACCCAGTTTTAGAGTGGTGCCACTTTTATTACTTTTGGATTATTGCTTTTTCTTTTCTTGGCTGGCCTCTGACCCCCCCTCTGCACTGAGCTTTTATTCTGTTTCCTTTTCATCTTGATACATGTAGTCATATAAAATGTAAAAGCTGAAAGCAAAAGTTACTGTAGGACAGGGAAGTTTCAGATGGGGTTACATTCATTTCTTCTAAGCTTCCTGGTAGCTTTTTTGGTATCGATGAAATGGTAAACATGATGTGAACAGGAGATGATGAGGCATTCTTAAAAACTGTCACTTGTGTCGTGGTTCGGGGAGCTGCATGTCTGCTGGCCTCTCGTGACCTTTCGGCTGACACCCTGCCACATGTCCCAGAGAAACCAATTACTCCCTTGTCTGAGGCTTTTCCACAGCTCGATATGCCAACTTTTATCCAAGCAGGCTTTGGTCCAGGGCAGTCGTTACTACTATTTCTTATATTTCTTCTTTAATCTTACGTGTTTGGTGGCTCATGCATAACAAAATGTTGCTTGCTTTTATTTTTACTCATGCGCTGACATATAAAATCCTTTCTAGCACAATTGAATTTATGAAAATAATGGGCAATTAGAAAACACTGAGAAGGTTTGTCAAGTGCAGCAATGTGAAAATAATGTGAATTTGTGTTTGGTACATTGATGCAAAAACAAATGACTAACATAGTAACATAAGTGGTTCACTTTGTTCAGCAGGACAGCCATCGCGTACAGCAGACAGGAGAGCACCTACAGTGTGTCATCCTGCGTACAGTAAACCCAGAAGTCTCACGCCATGTGTATCCATGCAGAGTGTGCAGCCATACGGCCACGCTTCATTAATCACAGTTATACCAAAAAGACTTTGTCATGTAGGTTGGAATGAAAAATACAATAGCCGAAGTAGCTCTACAGCAAACACAGAGCTGCACATCAGAAAAAGAATACTATACCAACTTTAGTTGCCTTCAGAAGCTTCTCGTGGTCTGCAGCATTAAACCCTTTGAGAAAAAGAGTCCTCTTGATCTGTCTTCATGCAACTGAACATTTCACTGGGGGAAAACCCTGCACGCATATTTAGCTTTGGTTGTCACAAATTTCACAATGTTGAAGCAGCCAGAAGCGTGGTGTCTGGCAGGACAGTCTCAGTGGGTGTGTGAGGATGATTATAATATTCTATCTTTATAGCTTATACATTTTTATTTTTTCTAAGAGGTGTTTAAAAGAGTTTTATTACGGCCATTTTGAAGGCAGCTTGACATAATTAAATTTTTTAAGACATGACTACACAAGAAAAATAACTGGGTCAAAATCGACCCAATTTGGGACGATGAAGCCTTGACCCAATACTGAGTTAACTTTACTTACTCCCATTGGGTAGAAAACCACTGAACACAAAGGGTTGTTTTGATCCAGTAACTCAACAGTAACAGAGAAAAATAACTAACTAACGTGGGGTTAAAGCAACTCATTGGTACGGAGTAAAGTTAGCCCATTGTTGCATTGATGCTTAATTGAGCCACACAGGTTTTTTTTTTTAACCCTGTGAAGTGTGTGTATTCTCAAGGCCTGAAATAGGGATGGGTAATATGGATGAAATGACAGTATTTTTTAGTTTCATATCACAATATTAATATAGATTGTGATATAATACATTGTCTGGAAAATCAATTCAGAAATTATTAATGGATACAAAAAAAGGAGAGAATGTTTTCGGCTGATCTCACAAAGTAAAGACCTGAAAAACCAAAGTACTTTGATGCAAAAAAAAATCATATATCATAAAACAGCATATGACATTGCCCACTATGGACTAATACAGGACACCCACAGATGTTAGAGATCGTTACCACAGTGTAAACAGAGTCTCTGATGGTACATAAATATCATCGCAGTACGAACATCTGTTACCACAAACACTCAACAGTCTTACATGGACTGTATGAATGGCTGTTCTCATAGAAAGAATCATACATGCACACGTGACCTTAATGTGACTGAACTTGCTGGGTCGTCTCATTTGTCATTCGTTCGCTCTCTGTCATACATCTCTTTTCTGAAGTATTTTCCAGCGATGTTCACCTGAAGCTCAACACAATTGAAAGCTGTTAACCTAATTCTCACATCTACAGTAATAAACCTGCTTCTTATTCACATACCTTCTGCATTTTTTTCCCTGGAGGTCACTGTATGATATTAAATTTCTGCTACATGTATTTAAAATACACATTTGTTATACAACACACCATGCCATCATTTGCATCATGGCGAATGAATGGAATAATCTGAGAGTAATTTCTTCCAAGCAACTGTTCTACATTCTTGTATTTTTAAACCACTAAAAATACTTTTTGTGTCGCTTGGGCAGAGTAACCAGTGCAACAACCCCAAAACAACGTTCCTATCTGTGAACAGATGCTTGCTTCATCAAACTTTAATCACTCCCAAGGGGTGTCATCCTCTAATCGAACACACTCAGGACTCAGTTTGCCCAGTTTGCCACTGAGGAGGTGGAAAAAGTAGAAATGCAATGGTTTATCTGTTTGGAATGAAATATAATTTTATTTTGCAGGCATTTTAAATGATATCACATTATAGGTGATGTTTCTCATAACTCCTATTTCATAAATTATGACATACCCTGCTTTTCTGTGATGAACACTCCCCAAATTATATTAGAAAACAGCAACGTAACAATTCATAGTACAAAAACCACCTGGGAGGTAACAATCAAGAAGAATAATTCTATTTTGATAGATCAGATTTCAGTACTCTGTAGCTTATTTTGATACATTGAGCATTTTGTATCATGCATTTCTGTGCCCATATCTGACTCAGCAAAGTAAATTTAACATTCAACCTCCACCTGAGTCTGTAAAAGTGTATAAATATTAAATGTTTGGAAAAAGTTATTTGGCCTGTGTTGGTTGTTGCATGAGTGCGAGGCAGTAGCTCAGTGGTTGGTGCTGTTGCCTCACAGCAAGAACCCGACCCGACCAGCTGGGGCCTTTTATGTGAGGAGTTTGTATGTTCTTCTTGTATCTGCGTGGGTTTCATCCTGTTGCTCCTCCTCATCTCACGGTCCAAAAACCTGCAGGTCTTGTGAATTGACGGCCCTTAATTGCATGTAGTGGGTGTGAGTGTGAATGTGTTTGTCTATATGTGTTAGTCTTGTGATAAACTGTTGACCTGTGCAGAGTGTATAACACCTATAGGCTGCAGCCCCCTGGGACTCTCAGCAGGATAAGAGGCTGTAGAGACTGGATGGATGGATGTTACTTGTCAATAAGCATTGATTTAATACACGTCAATAAGATGTTGTTCAGAGCTCAAGAGTCACTCAAGCCAATCATTTTCCTTCCATCTCTTATTGAATGCCTTTTAGCAATATTTATATTTAATCCAGTGGCTTTGGCATAGAGTAACATATATGCAAACTAGAATGGCTATCAATCCTACATGCTGTCAGATCCAGATAATGATTTCAGCACTATTGATATATGTCTGATTTTTTACATCAAGATTCATAAATTATTCCCTAAAAAATTAATGAAAGTGTTGAAAAATGCCTTACCTCTTAAAGTGATGAAATATTCCTGGATCTGCCACTTTAACTGTATACGCACCAACAATTTGAATGTGCTCTTCCCTGGCCCATGTCCCATCCTTCCTCAAAGTTTGGTGCAAATCGGTTCAATACTTTTTGAGTAATCCTGCTGACAAACAGCAAACAGACACATAACCTCCTCGGCAAAAAAATCACTACAAGCTCATATATTCAAAATGTGACTAATGTATTGTGTTAAAATATTATCAAAAAGATTATCATAAAGATTATCAAAACTAAAAGAAATTATAGCATTTGGCAGAAAGGCCCCTTTTAAAGTGATAGATTGATGCGTTGACCTGTGAGCAGCATTTTAATGATGGGAGTTGTTATGACTTGACTTTGCTGTTGAGTGTATAAAGCACTTTGGCATTCAAAGTAAGAGTCAGATTATATGTAAAATCTTTGCAGCAACCATCATACAAATGTAGTGCAGTAAAAAAGTAAAGTGTCTCATAAATTAGATCTCATTTAATTTTGGATAGTTGTCTTCTTCTCAGATACAGTCAGTCTTTAAAATTCAGTTTCGGAGTAATTTGGGTGAAACGTAATTTTCACGGGCACATTGGCGGACTAACGTTTAAGATGCACACCATATACTATATATATACTATATGTTCCTACCCACGGACCATTGTTGGCACCCCCCTCACTCTCTGTTTGTGAGGCGGTTAGTGTGTATGGGTCTTAATCACAAATGGATAAGTGCTTAGGACACTCACATGTTCCTCCCCAAACCAAGAAAGCCCTGCACCCTGCCACTCAGTCTACACCAAGTTAAATAAACCAAATGGCCACTTGTGACCATGTAGTGGCATCATACAATGTCAACAATCACGTCTGCATTATGCAAAAAGTGGGTAAACAACAGACTGAGGGACACAAATTGGCTCAACACCAGCTGTCTAATTAGCTTTGTGCTGCTCTTGAAAAGCAAACAAACAGTGAAAGCGGGACGGTCTGAAAGCCGGCCAGGCATCGGTTCTAAGTGTTCTGTTCCCCCCAAATCAGACAGGGCTTTCCAATTCTGCTTGCATAGAGAAAGGGAGGGCGGTTTCGAATAAGACGCACAGATTAGATCATAAGTTAAGTCCCCAGAAGGCCTTTGCCTGTTATTTTGGAAGCACTGTAAAGACTCACAAGAGGCACGGGTAGAATTTACATTTTAATGAAGCCTTAGCTGATTGCTATTACGTGGCGTTCAGCACAACTCGCCTAGTTCGAGTTTACGTGGAGCACACAAGGAAGATTCGTACACAGAAAAACAGCCTGATGCACATTTGCCCACGCAGGCCTGCGCGCACACACACACACACACGTGCACACACGTGCATACACGCGGCTTGCTAATTTAACACACTTCTGCTGAGAGGTTGTTGCAGAAACAAACTGTCCTGTAAACATAGGGAGAGAGCAGAGAGCACAGCCACGGGTGCATTACATGACAAAAACACCATTCTCTCCCAGCTCCATGTGGCCAGGGAAAAAAAAAAAAAAACAATTTTCCTGCATTAGTAAATGTACAAAATAGAGGGCTTTTTATATTATATAGGACACAAGGAGACCCAGTTAGAAACATTTAGGGGAACAGGGAACAGGGTCGTTTTTTTTTTTGTTGTTGTAACATCACAGTGACAGACACAGCGATGAGCAGCAGGAGCACCGTGACAAGTGGCACGGTCACGAGTGTTACTGACGAATTTTTGCCCGGCAAAAGACGACATATATCACGTCAAAATCGTCTGGACTCGTCACTTCACTGTCATTCAGCAACAGCCTGTGTGGGAGTGAGGACAAATCCACATTCCTGCCTCGCTATCAGGCACACTGCAGTCGGAGGCGTGAGTAATGATTAGTCACGTACAGTGGTGGCTGCTATTCACCAGTCATCATGAAGAACATGTCACTAATGCAAACTTGGAATTCCTGCCCTTAATGACTTTTTTTCAAGTGGTGTGACATCAAACACATTATAAAGGTAGTTTCATTCTGCGGAAAAACAAATCACGGCTTATGCGGTGAAACAGAGTCCTGGCAGTCCTAACGCAGCTTTAAAAATGATCAGCTCCTCCCTTGTAAATGGCATGGGCTCCTGGCACATCCAGAATAGGAGACGTCTTATCTGCAGCACCCTTCTTATCGCTCAGCCCCAGTGGAAACTATTGCCAGGTAGCAGGCTGTCATATGACACGCAGTGCAGTGACAAGCCACAGCTCAGCATAGTTTGCCACACGACTGGCAGTTCCCATGTGATAATACATAACACAACAGCACTGCAGGGTCTCAGATAGCACCGAGGGGAAATGTGAACCCGGTGGTGATTTATATCTGCCTTATTAAAGAGCTGACCTTGACCATGGGGAAAACTGGATTAGTCTGATTTTTTAACAAAGAGGCGGGATGATGTTATGCTGTTGAAATGAAGAGCCTCTTCCTTTTCATGCTCTCTATTTTTTCCCCTTCACTTTCTCTGTCTTACATTTTACTAGCATCCAGTGTTTATTGTCCTGTTAAACAAAGGGAAGGGCTGATGCAACAGTCTGTGGCCAGGCGTCTCTCCCTGGCACAACATAAACACAGCAGACACTGACTCGGCACTCGCTGTTGGGTAACACTGCTTGAACAAACAGCACACACGCCAGCCATGCTACCTCGGTCATAGACAAAGCCTGACGAAAGGTGATTGAAGGGATAAGTACATCCCGCAGACTGCAGCTCATGGCAGGTATAAATCCCCCTTTTTTCTCTGAAAGAAAAGCACCAGTATGTCATTTTTGACTTTTAGAAGACTAGTGGGAGAATGCTCTTCGTCCAGAACTGTAATCATTTTGGATAGGCCTACATTTTCCTGCTGTTAGAGGAATTTGATAAACATAATTAAACTTAGGTAAAAGAACCCCTTGGCTCGTTTTATCAGTGCAATTTGTGATATTGCTCAGATACCACAGAGCTGCTGCGCGAAACAGACAAACCCTCTCTACCAGTAATAACCTTGGTGATGGTTGACCGGGGTTCGGTTAAAATCCATTTTGAACACTAGTAATTGTAGAATGAGCAGTGATAGTCTCAAAGGATGACGGCCAGTTCTTGAATAAATGAATCGAAAAGGTATTTACATCGCTGAACTGACCGGAGGACATTGAATTGACCTTACATTATAGGGTGACTTCTCTCCTTTCTCGTCTCCCATGTGGAACATTAGTGCTCCTTTTCTTCCACCCTCTTCATCTCCTCCTCTCCTCTCCCCCTTTTCCTTTCTCATTTTCTCCTCTGCTCTCTATACGGCAGGATCCTTTTTCCCTTACCGTTAGACGTTATCTCAAAGACCAGATCACCATGGCAACAATTAGTCACATCGTCATCGCCCACACTTGTATTTGATGGCTGTTTTTATTTTGGAGGGTTTGTCGATGCACCCATACCTCACTGGCAGATCGCCAAGTAACCTGTTCTGGTGAAGAAGGAACAATGTTGCCATCTGTTGGACCCGTGTGTTTGCACACAGCGAGCGACATTGAAAAACACCCCAGCGTTTCTGTGATGACTCATGACAGGCAATCACATGCCAATTAAGACCTTCAGCTCCAACCGGGAGCTGTACGTCTCAATCTTACATCACGAGTTTGGAACACGTCTAAGCCTTGGAAGCCCCTCTTTGTAAAGGTTGTCACGCACTGTTGCATTTCTTTCCCTTTAAAAAAATAATAGAAAATGGAAAACAAAGATCCCATCTTCCTCTTCTTTCTGATATAAAATGCAGCCATACTCACATAATGGTGGTATGATACAAGCCTGACTCGGGTAAAAACACAGTATGAGTAGCTTGATGGCAGCTTGGTTAATTAAACATGGAAAATATTTGGGCTTACGACCAGGACTCACATTTATTCATCAGCAACTGCCATATTGTATATCTCTAAATGAAAAGAGTGCTCTCTTGCAGCGGAGTACCAGCTAAATGTGAGAGATAATATATTGGCTGAGATTTTGGCTGAGTGTTACCCTTGAAATCTTGGATCTGTTTCTGCTCTCTGGAGGCGCTAATTAAGTTTTTTTTTTTTTTTTTTTCCTAAGTCTCACCGTTAAGTGATGTAATACTTCATAGTCACAAATAATTTTCCGTGTGGGACAGATCATTGCTCTTATTATTTATTCTGCTCACTCAAATCCTTGCCAAGAAAAGGATGTTAAAATGTTTACCTACATTATCAGGATTTCTTCTCCAGATTGCGCTTAGAAAGATATTCCTCAGCACTGAAGTACAAGAACAAAGCTGGTTTTTCAGCGAGAGATAATGTAATACTGAAGGTAAATGAACTCATGTCTGCTGGGGGCATTTCTGCTCTATTACCATAGGCAGGGACCCCTGCTAAGACACGAGCCCCAGGCTACATATTAATTAATATTCTGCAGAGCCGTTTTAGTGAGAGATCTAATTCAACATCTTTATAGTCACATTCACAATATGGCTTGTCCTCTAAAGATAAATGACCATGTCGCACCAACCAGTCACTGGCACACGACTGTGTTTGCTTTCAGGTCTCCAGCAAGAAAAGGCAGCAGCTTTCCAGTTCTTGGACTGTAAAGCTCTGCTATGGCTTGCCAGACACAGGGAAATAAAAGAGACAATTGGCCTGCAGATGCTCAATGGTCCTCTGTAAATTGAGTACTGTCTTCATCAGCTGTGCAGCAGGAGAGGAACTACAGTGTCATTATAGTAGTGAATGTAAGCAAAGCTGTCCTGTATAAATATGATGCACAGTTACAAACATGGGCGTGCACAAAAGGAAAGATGTACAGATGAAGAATAAAATGGTCATATTTCTACAACACACACATATATATATATATACTGTATGAATTCATATCACCCTTTTAGATTCTATAGCCTCAAGT
>NW_019471431.1:0-1891 GCF_002814215.2 Seriola lalandi dorsalis
TGTAGAAGTTACAGATGTCGTTCTCCTGGGCATGTCTGATCCTGGCTCGACATTCTTCTTCATCTATCACCTCTCCCACATATTCACTAACAAAGGCTCCCTGAGAAGCAACAGAGAAAAAAAAATAAGATAGAGGAATAAGTATAATGTGTTTACTACTTACAACTCAACAACCTTGTGTCAGATTTTTTTCCAACCTACCTTCTTGATGTCTGACACACCACGTAAACCCCAGCCGCAACCTAGTGTCCTGAAAATCTCCACAGTTGTGTACTGGCGCTTTGTGAAGGCCTGGTTCTGACATCGCTCCCCTGCCGCACACACCTGGGGGTGGCACTCATACATCAGCATGCGGTTAATGCACTCCGAATCGATGCCGCAGGGGTTCTCGTCAGAGGCTTTACAGTTGCAACGTGGGATCTCTGATAGGTCAGCTGTTATGATCTGGACTTTCCCAATTGGCCGGTTTACCTAAGAGACAGAGACGGCGGCGTGATTTTTACTGTACATCTAGGTGAACTGGTCTTAGGTCAGTCTAGATGAGCACAGATGCATATTTGGTGTCACACTATACCTTAATGTGCCTGTATGGAGGAGGTTTCTTGTCATTCTTTCTGTCCTCCTGAAGCTGCCTCATTTCCTTTTCTGCCTGGAGCTCTCTGAACCTCTCTGCTGCTTCAGTCAGGGCTATAAAGACAGACATGATCTTTACTCAGACTATTAACGCATAAACTTAAGCTAAGATTCAGATGAGCACTTGCAAAAATACAGTCGCTGAATTAAAGCACATACCCTTTTTGTACACTGCATCTGCACCCTTCCCCATTTTCTCAATGTTGTGAGTGTCACCCTCCATGTAAGGGAAGACTCTGGCCTGGTATGTCCACACAAAATCTTTGGAGCCAAAGAATTGGACTGGGAACTCTCCCACCTCGTGTTTCATTCTCAAGATGTTATTTGGAACATCTTTGGCCAGACAGACTTCTGCAGGCCACCACCTAAAGAGTTAGGTCAGGTTTCATAAGAAGAAATATGGGTACTTTAGCTGTTGCTTAAAACCAGTGTGTGTATGTGAAGACAATGTTGTTGTGCACTTACCTGTAACGTCCCCATTTGACCCACAGTATGTCCTTAATACGAGGCTTCTTCCCAGCTTTACAGTCATTGCAGAACCAGCTGCCCTGAGGCATCTCCATATTCAAACATTCCCTATGGAAAGCAGCAGGACAGGCCTCACAGCACAGCAGACTGCCCCCTACAAAACCACAGCACAACACATTGATAAGGGCAATGAAAATATATTGAGTTTATTAACTAAATGAACAAGGCTATTTTATTATTTTGTCTACAAAATATAAAAAACAATGACAAATGGCCATTGCCAGTTACCAGAGCCCAAAGAGTGTCTTAAAAGTGTATATTTGATCTCTTCAACAATCAATAAGCCCAAAGGATTTTGATTTACAACCATCTGCACGTTCTTAGGGATAAACAGTAACTAAATACCAAATGATCTGTTACGACTGCTGTCAGTCGTCTTCTAGTGTTTTGATCTCGTTGACTAATTATTTAAGCAGGGGACACATCGGTGGCTATACCAATTCATACCATCAGTGTTACTAATGATTGTGCTAAGCTCAAGCAGGTGTGGAAGTAAAGTCTTGACATATTCCTTTTGGGCACTATGGCCGTTTGAGATCCTGGTTTGAAGAGGCGGATGTGTGTGTAGGTACAGCATACAAATGGAAACAAAGACAGTTTTTACATCAATGATACATTCGCTAAGTGGGGGAAATTTAAGTGGTTATGCTCTCCTGAAGAATAAAGGACAGTGCATTTCCAAAGCAGGCACTTTTATGGATGTTATTAATATCTGAAACAAGATGACAGT
>NW_019471432.1:0-1891 GCF_002814215.2 Seriola lalandi dorsalis
CTGTGACCGGTGTGTGGACAGATTTTGAAACATTATATGACTAGTATCACTTTGCATTTCAGCTACAAGAACACACAGTATAGGGCCCATGTGCAGCGATATCTGCTCCGATTCACAGCACTGCGTCGCTTTCATCGACTGGGCAATTTGCTCAAATTAACAAGGCGAGTAGTGGAGAGGTGAATTGTTCCCTCTCATTTTCTCATGATGTGGGTGTGCATGTATGTGTTCACCACACTCAGCTTTATGATATGGTTTACGGTTAGGTAGAAAGCCCCTTAGCTGTTATGGAAGCTAATCTGACCGCAGTGATGGCAGAAAGCAGCTATAACAATTAGAGGTGGAAATTTAACCATTTTTCAGTCTTAACTATAGAATTAATTTGTTTTTGCCAAGCGGAGTTTGAATAGAGTCTAATGAAGAGGGGGTAGCGATGGCAGTCAATTTCATTTTGAAGGCAGCGATTGGAAAAAAAGAAGAGTGTGTTGGTCTGACAGTACAAGCTGAGCCCAGTCACAATCACAAAATAATTTTCAATTATTTGAATCTTTTGACCTGGCTCTGAATTATCCATCGTTAAGTCTTTCTTGCAGCCACCCTGATACAATGTCAATTTTTGTTGGGGTGATGTACAGTGCTGCTCAACACATTATAAAATTGTATTACAAACGATCTCCGACCTCGCTTTGAACATTTTTAATTTACCAAAGAAATGAGAACTGTTGACAATGAGTCATGTGATTATCCAGAATAAAAAGTCACTAGAAAGAAAGGTTTGTGTTGAAGTTTTAAAAACATAAATTTTCAACGCTGTAAATTCACCTCCACTATTTCAAGGTGACGGCTGAAGTTTCAAACAAGAAAAAATTTCAGATACCACAAATCCTCAGCATATAAAACTGAAAATATGTGTGATACATTAACTGTTATTTGGGTGAACTGCACCTTTAATATATAAAAGAGGTTACAAGTAGATAATATTGCCCTATGTAGATTCTAGATATAATTAATTACTTCTTAATCCTCTTTGTCTCCTGTGGGATATGATGCCTCAATGAGCACCCTACATTGTTCCCTCTCCTTGGTAAGATGTTGCCTCAACACGAGCTAATCTTGACAAGCTCGTCTGTCACAGTAATAGGACTTTTTGGTCTTCCATGTTTTCTTTTTGATGGGAATCAATCGCAGCAGAAGCTTTGGCTGTGATAGCCCAGCCACCGCGGTCACCTAAGCCTTATTTCAGTGACGACGTTATTGCTACTGTTATACAGATGGACCTTTCTTTCAGGCGACGCTAGTGGCATGGCTCTGGGGATGGCTGCGTCAGTCCCTCCAATTTGTCCCAGACTGAAATATTTCAACTACTGGATGGATTGTCATGGATTTGCATACAGACATTACTGTTACCCAGCAGGATGAATCCTCCTGGTGATCCCCCTAGCTTTTCCACTAATGCAATGGGGTTGACATTTTGGTTTTGAGAGTGAATTATCTTTATCCAACTATTGGATGAATTACCTATATAATTGGTTCAGTCACTTGTGTACCCATAGGGATGAACAGAAATCACTTGGTAATCCTTAAACTTTTTTTTAAAATCTGTATCATCATCAGGTCACAGTTTCATTCCATCCAACACTTTGGTTCAACAGGTCACATCCCCATTAGCTCCAGTTGTGACTTACTTTGCTTTAACCAATGTTCCATAAAAGTCCTGCATCCTGCTTTGCTTGCAGATGAGGTTGCCAAAATAGGTGAAACAAACTCACATGGCTCACTGTTTATTAAAAGTGATGCTGGAGGTGTTTTGTTTGCTTGGTGAAGTGTTATGGTTTTTGTGTCTTGAGTATGGTAGATTAGAATCCGTATATAAGACAAACATTTCAACCTC
>NW_019471433.1:0-1891 GCF_002814215.2 Seriola lalandi dorsalis
CTTTCTATTCAGTACCAATGAAGTAAGTGCGAATAGACAATTCTCACAAATACCCAAATTTTGGTCACTATTACCTGATGTTAGCCAGTCACAGATCAAGCAATTTTAGAATTAATCCAAGCAGTTGGAAAATTAAATGTGTATACTTTATTTTAATGTCTGTCTAAATACAAACCCATAAAATAGGATCAATGTTTTGTTCTCTCTCTGTCTCTTGAGTGACAGATAAGAATGATTAGTTTTCCCTTTGTCTCTTCAACGACTCAGTCAGCATGTAGTATGCAGGATATATGCACTGTATACAATGGGCTATGTAGTGGATTAACTCATTGCTGCAGTCAGAATTCTCTGAGAAAGAGTCAACACTTCCTGACCGTAAATGTCTCGTTCACGGACAGCGTGAAGGTATCTAACCACAATTGCTTTTGTAGGACTTTCCCCAGCCATAGTTTGTCATAACTGTATCCTCTGTGGTTTTCCATTTCATTGACACTGCATTTTCCATCTGGTTCTCCTTTTCGTCTTTCATTTCTTACCTCTCAATCTGTGAATTTCTGTCGAGGTCCACTTGTAAAACCGTCTTCAAAGGAACGGCTCGAAGACTGGTATCTTCAGGACATCTGCAGTGTGTTATCACAGGGACCTGAGGAAATGCAGGGATGAAGTCGCAAGGTCATGTTTCAGCACCACTCTCTGAAGAGATAGTGTGCATATGACTGTATATTGCCACATCATATTATGATATTAAAATGAGATGATGTTTGGTCTGCTGCATATGTACAACAAAATTTAAATGCTATCAAAATTTTGCACCTTACTTGAGACATCTTGTCACTGCCATTTGTATTGAAGGCAATGGGAACCAAAAACCTAATTTGCTGACATCAGGGTTGGCCCGCAAACCAATTTTGGTAATGTTCCCAAGCTGCTTTCAAGAGTTGTTCCCTAAATACTGCAATACCAATTTTTTGTGGTCACATGCTTCCATTTCATTGTCCCACATTTATTCTTTATTCTATCTTAAATTCATTACAAAGGTGGCATGTACCCACTGGAAACAGATTTGGATTTTTTTGTACTTTGTCCAGCCCTTAATAGGGCCTCAGTGCTGGAGCACAAGGCTACAGGGTAGACCGGATGAAGGAAAATATTGAACCCTGAAGGTCCTCCTCTGATGGCTGTAAAGGGAGACTGAGGACATACTACATGCTGATCTTGAGTCCCCTGAGCTGGGAGAAAATGCATTTACAGTATACACCACAATGGCCGTTACCAATTGCTTTGTCTGTTGCTGACTGGAAACAATTGTCATTTGCAAACTGCTGAAGAGCAATATGTATGCAACAAATGTGATAGCGCGGTCAGACGAAAACAAAGGCATAGCTTTTTGATTAAGTAGAGGATTCATTAAATCTGCTTAGCAAGTGGAACAGAGAACAAACACTCACTTTCTGTTAGACCCCCCCACACACACACATGCTTGAAGAAACAAACAAACAAGCAACCGAGCGGGATGCAACAGAGGGGTACTTGTGCAACATTAGCCTCTTACGCTAACAAAGAAAAAATTACTGGACCATATCCTGACCAACACAGCTACACAGCACTCCATTTGGACTGAGCAGACTACTGTCGTATGATCTGCCACTGCTTGAAAATGGATTGCATGCGCCATTAATTATTTAATGTCCATTACAAACAAATAACCATTAAATATTAATGTGTGCTACTACAATAGTTATCCTTGCCGGCCCACTTTTGTTCCAGGCACAGAATATCATCACTGTGTTATACATAGGCGTATTAGTTTGATCATACCTAAACTGATGCCCAACGTGGTGCAGAGTTAGCCTGTAAGGATAGAACATAACATAAAAATAAGCCGATTCTG
>NW_019471434.1:0-1891 GCF_002814215.2 Seriola lalandi dorsalis
CTTTATTCCTAACCTTTTGGTAACATGTTGGATGAAGACTCTTTTTTCTCTCTCATTTGTAGTATATTATTCTTTAAACAGAACTCACAGTACCCATATTAGCAATTACAGTACCAATTTCTTTCAGTCAGGTATCCAGGGCTTTGAAACAAATTGTTTAATGAGGTCATAAAGGTAAAATCTATTGCCACATCTTAAAAGTCATTTTCAAAGATTCACTTTTTGATGTTTTTTGTGTCAACTACTTTCCTTTGATGTTTTGCCTTTTTATTTATCTTTGCATTTATTAAAAGACTATACTGTCTTTGCCCTTTGTTTTATTTGGTCGTAAAGCAGCGTAAAGCCATGTGTTGAATCTTAAAGCTGAATGGGTGGTCAATGAGCTAAAATATATTTCATATATCATGAGTCAAAGCAAGTGTCTCATGTGTTTAGTCTGAAATAAATGCAGCGAATCAAAACACATTCTTTTTTGTGCACACAGTGTCCTGGGCGGCAGCAAGTGTGTGTTTCTCCCATTAACTGAAAAGTCTCTAAGTTGCAGCTGTACGGTTCTTCTGCAAAGATAGGCAGATGAAGTCTAATCCAAACACCCACACAAACACCAATCAATCCTCCCCCTTCTTGTTTACTTATGACCCTGTGTTTACACACCATAGCTCTAACAGTAAATACTAAAATGTCCTGTGTACCAGCCTGGTATAATCCTCCAATGTACACATATTAGTGATGGCTGCATTCTTAAAGTAAGAGAAAGCATTACGCTACATCAGAAGAGACCCAAAACAGATTTAGGACAGTGTTTCCTTAACATTTGAGCTGATGCTACAGTACATCTGTCCACAGATTAGAGATGGATATTGTTGCAGCTGCATTTCTTAGGCTTCTTTATTTTCTTTTCACATCATCATTCATGTCTAGGAGCTGCCAGATACCTGTCAGAAATAATTCAAATACAGAGAACTTAACCACCAAGAAAGAAACAAAGCTACAAGCTTAGCAGTGTTAGCTTTCATAACAACTACATGCACTTGCATAAATTGCATGTGTTGTAACTAAACTCCTTAAGAAGAAGAAGTGACAACATGAGCATACTGTAGTTGCTACAGTAGGGACAGTGTATTCAGTGCATGATAATGAAATATATTTTCTCTTACCGGGAATGTAAAATTATATAACTGTAACATTTTAAAAGCTATTGAGCTACTTTTATCATGTAGTTAACTGAGAACAGGTGAATTTATGTCTTTGGTAAAATCCTCAAAATCATCCTAGCTGAGAAACATAAATGAGCAAACAGTTAAATCAATTTCAGTATTCACAACTGTTTGTTTCGACAGAAGAGGCAGGAAAAATACTTTTGTCTATAATGACATAAGTTTTCATGAACTGAATGATGGTTTAAGGTGGAAAATTGACAACAAACTTGTGAATGCTCGTGAGAGTCCTGATTTGCTATGCAGCTTTTTATGTGCTGATAGACTTGATATGAAATCATCAACACAAACAGACAAGTGACAAGTTTGGGAAAACCTCAAGCTGCTGAGAGCCAGTTAAGAGGCTTGATTGTTAAGAGGTTGTTGATGCGGTCTACATTTTCTCAAATGAAAGTCCCATGAGCCCCAGTATGTGTGCCCTTATGTCAAAATCTAGACTTTGATAATAGATTTTGGAGTGATCCATCCAATCTCTGCTGTCATAAAAAATTTACAGGTTTATCACTGTCCTCAGCTGTTCAGTTGGCATTAACAGCACTGTCATCAGTCCGGGCTGTCTATGTGAGGACGCCATCAGCATCTGCAGCTCTTTCTGCAGCCAGAGAGACGGGATGGTGTGGTCCTGGATGATCCGACTTTCTCTTGAGCTCTCTAAACAATTACTTTAAGTCCTG
>NW_019471435.1:0-1890 GCF_002814215.2 Seriola lalandi dorsalis
TGATTTTGAGATTAAATTAAATTTTGTAATTACCAAGCATTCTGAATCTTTACAGGCCGAATGATTATCTTTAAAAAAGTGCACCCATTTCAACATATTTATTGGTGAAAATATAATTAGTATTCCAAATCTATACCCTCTCATGTAACCGGTATCCTTGTGTAAACCACAACACACCGTGTCAGAAAGGTTTTTAATATCATTTTTGATGTCACAGTTTTCTGATTCTACTTGGATTACATTATATTTTATTACTTCTGTGACTGATACCATATCTTATTTTTTGACCCTTAGAAGAATATTTTTTGTGTGTTTTTTTCCCCCCTCACAGCGTCAGATGATTGTACAGGACAAATTGGTGAAAGAGCTGAATGATGCTAAAAATGCTGTGGAGGAGTATGTATATGATCTGCGGGACAAACTGTGTGGGATCTATGAGAAGTATATCACAGAGGAGGTAAGTGGTGCTCGCTTAGATACTTTCACCTTGACGTAGTAAAGGGTAGTGTAATTTAGAACCTGTGCGGCTGTACTGTAAAATGACTGTATTTAATATTTGTTTTATGTTTTGCCCTTACTGACAGGACGGTAACCGGTTGACGCTGATGCTGGAGGACACAGAGAACTGGCTGTATGAGGATGGGGAGGACCAACCCAAACAAGTCTATGAGGAGAAGCTAGATGCACTCAAGGTTTGTCTTTATCTGTATCAAGGAAATTTCTATTTTCAATTTCAGATTTTACAAACTAGAAAAAGCTTGAAACAAAAAGCTTAACAACTTAACCGAAAGACATTTTAAATATTTCTAAGTTTTGAAAGTGACATGAACTATCAGCATTAACATAAACTGTATTGTTTTCCAGAGGCTGGGTCAACCCATTCAGGATCGGCACAGAGAACATGAGGACAGGCCGAGGGCTTTTGAGGAGCTGGGAAAGAAACTGCAACTCTACATGAAGTTTGTGGATTTCTATAAGCAGAAGGTAAATCCTTTTTATCTAGTGATACGCTGCTTTGTAATAAAAAATGAAATAGTGTGTTTTAAAGATTGTTTTCTTTAAGTGTCATAATAAAACTTCTGTTCTGTTGCTGAATCGTGGCTGTCTATCTGACTTTCTAAATGTTTGTGTCATATGAACACTATTTCATAGATAGAACCATAGAGGTGGATTTATTTATGTTGTAGAAATGAATGAAGTAGAGACCTCTAAAATGAATGTTTCTTGTCACCAACTTTCTCCCAGGATGAGCGATACCTACATTTGAGCGCAGAGGAAATGAGCACTGTGGAGAAGTGTGTGAATGAAAGCATGGGCTGGATGAATAGCAAGATGAATGCACAGAGCAAACTTGCCATAACTCAAGATCCCGTTGTTAAAGTAGCAGACATCATTGCCAAAATACAGGTATGTGAATGACTATTTAAGATTGTATTATTCCTTCAGGTAGCTGTGATGAAATCTGCTGACATACTCTACACTTATTGCTCACCAGGAACTGGATAACGTATGTAACCCAGTGATGAACCGGCCGAAGCCCACGGTGGAGGAGGCCCCCGAAGTGAATGACCAAAACAGTGGAGCTCATAATGGCCCGACAGCCAAGCAAGGAGCAGAAGGGAAGGGAGACGCAAAGGGAAACCAGCAGACAAAGCCTGGTGCAAAAGAGATGGAGGTGGACTGAAATCAGTGTCTGAAAAGCACCCTCTGCAACCATCACTGCGTTTACTATCACTGACCATTTAGACAGTAGAAACATCTATACATGGGACCATTTCTCAATCCTCACCAGCCACTTTTGTGGATTTGTTTTTTTGTGCCCCTCTTTGGACTTTACCTTTTGAGGTTTTTGTTTTCACCCTTTCATAATTATGTGTGACAATGATGTGC
>NW_019471436.1:0-1890 GCF_002814215.2 Seriola lalandi dorsalis
CCTGGTTTTTCTTGAATCACTGTCGTTTTTCAGAGTAATGGGACACTTGTTTTGTCTGACCAACAGTCTAAAACCAAAGATTTTTAGTTTACAGAGAAATCCATCCATAAACTTAAATAAAAACAATTAAACTTAATAAACAGCATATCAACTCGGTGTGTACTCAAGTGTTCAGTGTTTTATGCCAAACGGCATCCTCAGACTTCTACTCTCCACTTTCTGACCAGAAGTCCGTTCTGGTAATTGGAGAGGAGACATGCCACAGTGAATAGCTGATTGATGCTCAAGACAGAGACAGAGGAATTACAGAATCAAACTGTTTGTTTTCCTTGATCCTCTTAATTAACCTCTCCATGGGGACTCTCAAACGAGCAATAAACTGGGTCTCAAGAACAATCACCTGCTGACATTTGGTTTCCTTTAGACAGAGAGGCCGGTGAACTTTGCCAGAGGCAAGGTCATATATTAGGAAGCCTTTATCAACCAATCACCAATCAGCTATGTCAGGGGACATGAGATTTATGATGCCTGATTGTCTGACGATCTGTCTGTGACTCACAGAGCCTTCATGAAGCGCCGACAAGAATGTTAGAGCACCATGGGTGTCATGCCTACCATGGCCTTAATGGGTGCAGCGAGCCTTGTATGAGGAGAAAACTTCACTCTGAAGTAGCAGGGAAGAAGGCGCTAAGTCCCTGAACTCATGTCGAAGATGAGCTCAAATTTTTTCAGGTGTCATCCATGTTCACACGGATCCAAGCAGGCAGTAGAGGGAGTTGGCTCATGTTATAATGATTCTGCTGACCGTTGTGCAGTGGATATTAAAATGGTGGCCAATCCCTCTCTTGGTGCATCCAGTTGACAGGTAATTGAGAATAAGGAAAAACTCATCTATGAGGACCAGTTTCCGGTGTGGAAAAAAAAAAAAGGACACAGTCAGTATTACATAGTATATCCCTTTTGTATTGCTACGGGCTTTTACAGTGACAGCCATGTATTGACTGTGGGTCAGTACATGCTGTGAAAGCCTCCTCTGTCACTGCAGAGGCTCCTCCGGCCTTTGTAGCTTGTAACATCCTCGATGTCGCGAATGCCATCAGGTGATGCCAAACTCTGCACCGTGTCTGTGGTTTTCTGAAGTTGTTCATTTGAAATAAAGGGGGAACGGCCCCCCGACTCTCAACGCTCCTCTTCCTTGTGGTGTACTGCAAATTTCGTCACTGCTAAAATGTCTGCAATCCCTCCTTGTTTTGTTGAACCACTTCAGACGAGGTTGAGGAAAACTTTCGCAATATTACAAAATTAATACGAATTATCCTTTATCAGAGACTCCAAGTTGAAGTTAGTGTGAGGTTACTTCTATTGTTTTATTAATTTGTGAATGTACAGTGTAGCTGGTTCTCCTTGGCTACAGGGAATGTTACATGCCTCTCATTTAGGTTTGAAGCTGGTGTGGGATATTTGTTTCATATTATCTTTGTCTTAATGGTATAAAAATGAGCTTAATTTTGCTGAAAAACTAAATGAAAACCTGCCAGTATTTTAATGTCATATTTGAAGCTCAGAAGCAATTTGGAGGCATCTACTAATCTACTTTTATAATTATCTGGGGTTGGACCTTTTTTAATCTTTTTTTAATCAAATCTTCGTATCTGAAAGATAGCTGCTGCTGGGGGAAATAGTTGAGAAAGAACCACATAGTCACATTTTCCACTGTAGCTAGAAACTTATTTTTGAGATACGGAAAAAACAGACACTTCATGGACTTACCAGTGTTCAAATATGTAAACATTAAAGTTGAGCTCCAGAGTTTCTCCACATTGGAGGAAAATACAGTGAAAGTGTCACTTCTGTCTACACTAGATAAAAAAAAGAAACCTCTGTGGTAAA
>NW_019471437.1:0-1889 GCF_002814215.2 Seriola lalandi dorsalis
TTTATTCATATTGAAGATTTAAAGGCAAAGTTCTGGGGAACTGTTAGTGGACGAGAATAATAACATTACAATCATTTGTGTGTCTCTAATACAGAATATTTGTCTCTTAGGGTTTAGTGTATACCATGTTCACTGAGAATGACATGCATATTTTTACCAAGCAACCACATATTTATAGACTGTGCTCAGGACATTAGTTGTATCACCTTTTTCAAAATTTTACCAGCTTTTCTTTATGATCTAAACTCAGAGAAAAAGAGCTAAAATTAGTATTTAAAAAGTTAGTAACAATCCGTTAGTGTAATGTATGCTAAATTATGGCTGTGATAAATCTGGACTAATGATCTGTCTAGGTGTAGGAAACTATAAAGTTGAAATGGGAAATGTATTATTTAGGTAGTTTATAATTATAAGTACAAATGTGTGTACTTAGAAAAATACAGCAATGTAATAAAACACAAGAAACAGCAAGAGAGATTTTGGAAAATAAGACTATTACTGATGGTTTTCTGTTGAAACAGGAGTAACCACACAGATACAATTCAAGAATGGAAAATGTTACTAAAAACTGAGAATGAGAATGATGTTTTTCTCTGTTTTGGTCTGCAGAATGTGCCTACCCTGGGAGTCTCTGCACTGAATTTAGCCAGTCTGCTGTGTGATGAGGTCAGCCTGGCGGGCTTCGGCTACAACCTCTCCCAACAGGGGGCGCCACTGCACTACTATGACAACCAGCCAATGAGCGCCATGCTGCAGCAGAACATGCACAATGTGGACAGAGAGACTGAACTGTTGAAAAGCCTTGTCAGAGAGGGAACCATCACTGACCTGACGGGGGGTATTCACTGCTCCTTCTGCCCTAGCTGACCTCCACACATCTGAGTGTAAAGCACTATAAAGCAACTTTGTTGTGAAGTGCTTATTTTTGAGCACAAAGTACATCCTGTTTGGAAAAAAGAAGAGAAACGGCAAAAGCAAAGGATTTACAAACATGACAAGAAAGAAAGAAAAGAAACGTAAAGGGACTGAAATCTGGTCTAATATTTCTATTTTCGGTCACAAAGTGCTTCTTGAAGAACAAAGAACATACATATCATACTGTATATGTGCAAACACATACATATACTCTATGTCTTCACAATTTTTATTATCTTTATTCAATATCAGCATTGCAGATTTCTCCAGATATCCAATATGTTACAGGTTTTTTAAACACCAACAATTATGGACCCCAAATACCACTTTGTCCTCATAGTATTACAGTAAACCATGGAGCTCACCCAGCTCTTATGGCTTTAGGACTGATGCAATTTGTTAAACAAAATAGTCTTGTTGGTATTATTTTTTTTATTTATTTCTTCTTTTTACATCTGCAACTTGTTTATTCTGTGATCTTCCAAAATAGCTGTGAAAGATGAAATGTTATTCATAAATTGTTCTTTATTTTTAAATACATGGATTATTTGTGTAATTTTCTATGTAGTTTGTATATAATAATGACATTGCAGATGCACACACATTTGTGTGGTTACTTTTAAAATGTACATGTACTTAGGCTGTATTTCTTGAGCCGAAGCTTTAAATGTCATCCTTTGCATTCATCATTCCCTGACACCAGGATGGGTTAATTGAAAAACAAATCAGATGTAAAGATTAAAAACAGCAATATACACAGTTCTAATGTGAATTTTACACTGTTCTCCAAGGAGTTTAAAAGAAATGAAGTCATGAATTAAATTGACACCAGTTTGTCTGCAGCAGAAAGAGATGATAACACCTACCTGCATGACTCTTATTGAGTTTAGAAGATTTATTTGACAATTTAAATTTATTGTTGTTATTATGAACATGTACATACAATGGAAATGAATACAAAGTGAGTAAGTGAT
>NW_019471438.1:0-1548 GCF_002814215.2 Seriola lalandi dorsalis
TATTTACCTCTGAAATATAGTGAAGTTTAAGTGTAAAGAAGCATAAAATGGAAGTATGCCAAAATTATACCTAAGTTCTATACTTGAGTAAATGTACCTGGTTACCTCCCATCACTGATCATATGTCTTCATGTCTTGGTAAATCAAAAATCGTATACAACACATCATTGAGATAGTAGTATCAATCTTGCCATCAGGTGTCACTATTGTTCACTTTGTGTGGTTTGCTGTCTGATGCACAGTTCTTTACAAAGCCATTTTGATACTGTTTTACATTAGATGCATTTCACATGTCTTATATATATTATATTGTCTACTCAGATATTGAAGTTTGTTTGTATATGATTCCATTTTTGTAAAGCACACAACACTTTTCAAAGAGACCTTAAACTGAAGATTACAGAACACAAGTCATTGAAATTACACTATCATCATCATCACAATTAAACTCATCTAAGTAAACTCCAGACGGATATTAACATCAATATTTATACGCTCAACAGGCTCACAATGTAATAATGTAATACTGGTCTATTTACTGGTGTAGGCCCGTTAAGAGAAGTGCCTGATAAAGACACAAGAAAATCTCCTTCATCCAATTCCACTGCAAAGGGAGCAACAGCATATACAGTGCTCGGAGATCTACGAGAGGAATGACAGAGTTGAAGAACAGGTTTGTCAGAGACCGTTTCCTTTCAGAACAGCTGTTCCAGTTAAGCGCATGCTGACGCACTGAGGTCATTTCACTGAGAAATGGAGAGAGTGGGGAAGGAAATGAACGCGCTGCTGTTTCTTCTTTTTGAGTTCTCAGAGGACTGTTTGACGAGAAAACATCTAACAGCTAACCGATGGAACAGCTGGTATAACTGATGTTGTGTACACTGTGTGGTCTTTCTCTCTTCAATACCAGTACAGGTCCTTCTTGTCCATGCGCCGTTCTGTCAGAGAGGAGACAAAATGTCAATGATTGCTAAGCAAGTTACAAAGGTTACCGACAAGGAAATCAGGAACTAATTGGTTATTAACCAATTCTAAAAGAACTCTGAATATAATAGGTGGTCTGCTGTCCACCTGATGATTAGCGCCTACATATCTGTAAACCCCCATACTGACCACTTTCTACTTCCACTAAATAACTCTGCATCAGGTGCAAAATGACCCGTAATTGCTGCTTTCAAGTAAAGAAGTAGTGCATCATACCTACTCTCTGCGAGTGCATCATGACCAACTAATGAATATGAATGTTAATGTGAATGTGCTCTGGATTTCTTTTTTTTAATTACACTTTAGCTTTCTCTCAAGTATCTTAAAATGCTCAAACTCAGCTGGTAGCTACTTATCTGTTGAGTAATAAGATAATTGTATTTTCTTTAGAGGGACAAATAAATAGAAACACATACTTAACATAATAAGGAAGAAAAATTGGTGACATGCCATTTAGTAATTGATCAGGAGTTCCCCTTAGGCACTTGTTAACATATTTTCATTAGTTCCTAACCAAGACAAGCCTTATGGCATCAGCAGGGCTGTTTGGCTTTGGAGATCTCC
>NW_019471439.1:0-1540 GCF_002814215.2 Seriola lalandi dorsalis
TGGCTATAGCAAATTATCTTTTTATGAATACCAATTTTCTGTTCATGAAACTTCCCAATGTAGTCCTGCATACACATAATTTATACATCTGGCCTCGGGACTCTTGTGCATGACTGCATGGCTCTGAATACGTTTGCTAAAGGAGCACCTTCTTCCCAAGTGTTAACACCAGCCAGACTGGATCATGGACAGTGATTAACATTATATGTGTGTCAGGGCTCCAGAGGACCCCAGGGTGTAAGACGCAAGCCTTTGAACCCGACTACCGTCTGCCTGCTGTCTCTCTCACACGCACACCTGCACGCAGAAGCAATGAAGAGGGCACTTACTGGCTACCTTGTTCTCCCTCTCAATGTTTCTCTCTCTCTTTGTCTCCTTTCAATCAACCCCAAGTTAAAGAGAAATGATACTCTAAGTGAAAAAAACCTGCAGCTGCTGTGGGTTTCAGGTCACCAGATAAGAGAACAAACGCACACACAGTCTCAGTCTCTCAGTTGCAGTGGTGCAGAAGTAACTGGGGGTCAGTGCATGTGTGGGGATATGAAAGGGATCATTTTGTTTCATCCTGGGTGTGTGTGTGTGTGTCTGTGTGTGTGTTTGTCTGTGTGTGTGTATATGTGTGTGCGCATGCATGTGCTCTGATCCAACCTATACTGCTCTCTCTTCTAAGGACTAGGATGGCCAGTATGGCCGAGAAGTAATTAAATCGTTTATTGTCTTTTCATGAAAACAATCTTGATTTGTCTGGGGCATCACATGTCCTGATTTGTCATCGTGGCTGATAATAAAAAGGACATTTGATTAAAACTTTATCATCAAGGAATGAAGACTGATCAAAACATCAGAACATCAAAACTTTGCTCTACAGCATTCTCCTTATGCACCTAGTTACCAGGAACAAAACAATTGTGAGTCATTCAGTGGTGATCTCTGTGCCTCTAAACAGCATCAGAACAGACTTTGAATGGACTGTGAATAACCTGATTGACAGCTGGTTGACTCCTCTGTAAGTCAACAGTGTCCTCTTTTTAGCTGTTTGTGTTTCTTGCTTGTCACATTGAGAAGTCCATTGTTTCAGTACAATAGCAGATATTTCATCTCAGACCGTGCAGCAGATAGTATGATAATAACTTTACTTTCCTGAAGGTGTGATTATTCATTTCAAACTAGATTAAACAGTGGTGCCCCACAAAGGAAGGATGTAATGCTTTTCTTAGATTTATGGAGTTTTAAACACCTTGCTTTTTGTTCTTTGAGTAAGTAAACAAAAGAGACCGTGGTCATGTTTCACTAGAATAAATATGCAGTACGTACAGCCTAACTGAATATTGTCTGATGCACACCAGGTGCATAGGAGAATGAAGTCGTGAACGTTTGCATACATTACTGCCTACATTTTGTTTGTTGGTGTTCACACTTCAAAAATTCACTCAAATGTTTAGACGGGTCACTGAAAGAAAACAAAATGCAAATGATATAATTCTGTATGCCTTGAAATCATTTAACTATGGTTTTACATTAATGAAAACAAAGTCTGTCC
>NW_019471440.1:0-1889 GCF_002814215.2 Seriola lalandi dorsalis
TGGAGGACTCTGGCTATTTCTTTACTTACTTGCTCATTCATAAGAGAACTAACTGCACTGCACAAAACTCAACCTCAAACATCCCCCTATTTGTAAATGCTGCAACAAAAATAACTATGTGCTGTGGTGTCAGTAAGCAAAACCAAAGAACATTCTTTTCATGGGCGTAAGGCCAGTTGAGGTTTCAAGTGCATGAATAAGAAAAACCACTCATTGGTTCTTGGCTTGCTTTGATGCTTTGAGCATCAAGCTTATCATTTCCGTTCAGAAGTCAAGGAAGCAAATATCAACTTTACATCACTTATACATCAAATTAGCAAAAATAATGATAGTACATTTTTGTGATATTAGTATCAAAAGATATATTTTACAGCCCCTTTATTTTACAACTATAATTCCTCTGTGTGCTGCTGTTAAAATTGCCTGCAAAACCGTGCACAGACACTGTTCTGAAAACACTCGGCCTGCTAGATGAGACTGATTCCACCCATCCTGCAATGCAACATGAGCTAAGTACATGTTTAAATATTGGCTCAAGCTTGCAGATTCTTCAACCACATTCTGTGTTTGTGAGCTTACTTTGGGAGCAGAGATCTTTATCCTGCCAAGAGTAGAAAAGTGCAACAATAATGCTCATTTTCAGAGTGAATCAGTACAGATTTGATTAATGTGTGTGTTTCCACAAGCAGAGGCAAATTTTATATTTTGTTATCTTGTTAATTAATTGCATAAATAGACAGAGAATTTTTGTTGTCAAATGAGTGCCCAGAGTGAAAGAGTTTTGGAGACACCTCTAGATGTGTGTAGAAGCTCTTCTGTCCACAGAGCTGGACCTGGACAGGTATTGGCTGGTGGTGCGGATTTCTTCTCCCAGTGCATTCTCCATTTTTGAGAGCACAGAGCTCTTGAACTTCCGCTTGAAGTCGTTGCCCATGAAAACATACAACACTGGGTTGAGGAAGCTGTTTGCTGCTGCCATAGAGGTGCCTACTTTGAGTCCAATGACTAAAATACTGTGGTCGTGTGTGTTTGGTTGGTTCAGCTCAAGTAGGACGAACACGTGGTAGGGCAGCCAGCAGACGAAGAAAGCGGCGACTAATGCGGACATCACTTTGAAGGGTTTGGAGGACTTGGTCATCCTGTTGGTGCGAAGTTTGAAGATGATGACCGAGTAGCAAATAATGATGATGATGAAAGGGACAACAAATCCTGCAAGGAAGCGGATCACTGCAACTATCTTGTGACTGTGTTGGCTCCATGTATAATTGTTGAAGCAAGAAGTCCTACCCAGGTGGGTGCCAATGTCCCGAAAGATGACAGAGGGAATGCTCAGAGTGACAGCAAGAAACCAGGCCATCACTACAGCAATGGACGCCTTTTTGACATTGCGCTGGTTCTGGGCCCAAACTGGAAACATGACGGAGATACAGCGGTCGACACTGATGATGACCAGGAGGAAAATGCTGCTGAACATGTTGACGAACATAACGGAGGAGGTGAACTTGCACATGAAGAGGCCAAAGACCCAATCCTCCATCACCATGTTGGTGATGCTGAACGGGAGAAAGGCACAGAAGACGAAGTCGGAGATGGCGAGGCTCAAGTACCAGGTGGTGTTGATCGTCTTAGCCATCTTGAAGCCAGAAATCCAGATGACCAGGGCATTCCCAAAGAAACCCAGCACGAAAATGACCACACTGGCCACCAGCAAAAACACACACAAGACATTGTTTAAACATGTGGATTTGTGCTGAAAAACCAGTTCCTCGATTGGAGTCAAATTGTCATAGTTGTCATAACTATAGTTATAATCTTGATAATCATATGAATCCATTGTTCTTTAAGGAAGAAGAGCTGTCTTAGAGATTTCTGTGGAAAAAGAAGGAAAA
>NW_019471441.1:0-1888 GCF_002814215.2 Seriola lalandi dorsalis
GATAATATGTCGTTGAGGCTCAGTGAGAGTGGTGATCATGCCCGATAGTCATGCAAAACAAATCAAATGTGTTACATGTCATGCAATGTTGTTAATCAAAGAACTCTAACTACAGCTGAACGTGTGATGATCAAATCAGAAACACATGATATGAAGTCACATGATTGCTGCGCAAAGTGCACATCAGTAAAAATGTTTTTGTAAAAGCAGCATGATAAACTAGTGAATTTACTCTTTAGACTTTGGAGCAGAGATTTAGTTGGACATATGGTCACCATCATTAACTGGCTGAATTTATGATCCTTTTATACTTGTGTGGAGACACGGTACCTCAGCAGGTTTAACATGCTTATAATAAACCTTTAGAAGAATCATAACTGCGACTCTAATCAATCTGTTGCCTTGTGAGAAAGTACAGATTAAAATATGGTTTGTTAGATTGCAGCGCACGGCAAACAATGACCTGGAAAACAGACTTGCACACACACTTGCATGGCTTTCTTGTGTGGCTGCTGTTAAGACATCATACATCAGGTATGACTCCTCCACTCACCTTGACCTCTGAGGCCTGAGCATTCCTGCAGCTCAGCAACAAAGAGGGGTGCGTCGCACATAACAGCTGCTTTAACTGCTCCTTTATGGCTGCTACACTGGAAGTGTTGGCATTGTCCTGACAGAGAGAGATGACAGTGTAAGATAAATTACACACATATTAAAACGTATTTATTGTGTTAAATAAAAAAAACCCACAATATCCATATCTGTTTCATTTGACTGGTAAATTGAGTTTTTACTTAACTGGTCTGAGCCAAAGAAAGATGTTTTACTTTTGGCAATTCACATCTTAGAAACTACTTTCAAAATGTGCCACACATAAAAAATCACATTGGTTTGAATAATATTTGATTATCAAACTACTTTACATGATTTAACAAACAAAACAAAATTTATTCCTATAAAGACTGATTATCACAGACCCACAATCAGTTAAATTCAACACTAAATTTCTTTTTGTTTTGGTAAAATAAAACATTTCTCCTCAGGTCAGAGTGCTTGCCTCTGTTTTGGTGTATCAGCAGGCGGCAGGTTCATCTCATTATCTGTGGCACTAAAATTACCTGGGTGAAATTGGGCGTCACCTGCAGCTCCCCTGTCTCCAGGTGAGACACTCCCCAGCTAACTTTGACCTCATCTTCACCTTCTTGCATCTGTAGATCAAGCTGAGGAACACAGAAGAGAAAATTATGATACCTTATGATGCCACAATCAAACATTATACAATGCTCATCTGTTTCACTTATAGTAAATAGTAATGACTTTCAGAATAAGGGTAAGGAAACTATATTAAATGCTTATTGTGGCTGCTCAAAGTTCTGTAACTCATGCAGCTGCTTTCTTAGGGTTAGGTTAGGTCCCTGTGAACGTTTGTTTCCTCACTTGAAAATAAATGATGTTAAATTGTCACCAGTTCCCATAACATTACAAAGAATTCATCCCAGTGGATTAGTTATTGGTAATTTGTTGACAAACTTCAATGTTACGCTCACTCAAAACCGCAGACACTTGTTTGACAACATGAATGTGTATTTTTGTTTATTCCAAACCACAATCTGTGGGTTTGATTCATTTGTACAGTCTGATGTGAGAAAATTTGTAATGAATGATATTTGAGTATTTAGGTGGTTAGGATCTTTGACACCATTAAATACATGAAGATTCATTCTTTTTTGCTTTTCTTATTCTCTCTCTGTAATCATGTTCTGCGTAATAAATCAGTATAATAAAACTATAGATAAATAAAATAACACTTCTGTGATTGTCAACACCAACCTAACAAAGAGAGAGAGAGGGTTTCTTAGAGAAGGTCAGTGAGGTATACATCAAACCC
>NW_019471442.1:0-1888 GCF_002814215.2 Seriola lalandi dorsalis
ACCACAGCAGGAAAAGGTAGATTTACAGAAAGATTATTCTGAGGGCAAAGTGTGCCCCTCCACCTTACTGGCTACTTGATATTCATTCTTTTCTGTTATTGCCTCCTCCTATTCTGTCCAGTATAGCCGCACAGCAAATAACTGAGGTATCTATCTGTCCCACTCCCATGCATATTTAATTTTGTTTGAACAACAACAATGACTTAACTTGGCAACTTTACTCTATCTAAACTCCATCCTGTCCTGAGGCTGCAACTTTAGAGAACAGGGACTGACACAGCATAATTTGGTGACTATCAGTTTATCCTGTGTGTTAAACCACACTGAAAACAGGAATGAAATCCCTTAATGGCATCATAACCATTTCAGTCACCTAAAAATCTCCCTTGCCTATTAATCACATGAAATAGTGTGCTGTAAATACCAGTTCACTTTCCAATAGCTTGAGGTGATTTCCCATCGGTAAGCTTTAACCTATTTCCCCCATCAGCTTGCTAGTTTTGAAACCACGTCAATGAGGCAAGCCAATGCAATAGATAGCTTAGTTCACTTTGATTCGTTGTAAGAGCATTCGATTTTTCTGTATGTTATCAGAGCGCTGTGTTACTGCATAACATACAAATACAGTTTTAGCAGCTACATTTGAGTGATTAGCACTGGAAACATAGTGCAGCATCTTCCTGACAGTGTTGTTTTTTTTATGTTCTCTCATAAAAGCCCCTTTCTATCACCTTTGATGTAACAGCTCATTAAGCCTGACAAAACCATGTCAATGTGAAATGACCCCATTAAGGCTTGTCTCATTATCCACAGCTAGGGGACTGTCAGTGAGAGACAACATAAGAGGAACTCTATATATAACCTCATCTTTGTGAATTAGCCCAACATCGATGCCATCACCATTACAACCATTGTTGTCATTTCCCTGACCAGAGAGGAGAAGCTTCAACGATGATGATCAGAGCCAGGCGCATCCATTGCTGTGCCTCGCTGTTTGCGTAACTACATGTGTTTTCTGTGTTCATACTGGCTAATGTATGTGCGCAACTGCGTTTCTAACATGACTGTGGCTTACAGGAGCAATCAATATCTTTGTGCTTCTGCATCCTAAATTGTGAAATCATACACAGAGAGAGACACAGATAAATGTTTTTCCTGCATACAATTTAGAATTGTCATGTTTTCTACAAACTTTCACCCACTTTAGAGCTGTTTCTTTTTCTTCTCTTTCTTTTTGTGAAAAAAAAGAAGAAAATATCAAGATGGAAAATCAGAAATCACATCATCTTTTGATTGGTTGCTCTGCAGATTCTTCTCATGTCAGCAGCAACAGCAGCTAAAGACAGGCACTCTCAGTAATCACCACAGAAACAAGATTGATTAGTTCTCAGAAAGATAAATGGGAAGAATGGGGCTAAAGTGACATGTCAAATGAGATCCTCTCATCATCAAAGTATCGTTTAAATGTAAATTGTCTGCACTGAAGCATACAGCATCAACTTAATTCTGAAGTTTGGATTGCATGAGCTGACAACAAAAGCGTTTCTATTTTGCCCCAGATAGTACAGCTTTCAGCACACATCACTCAACACTTCACACCCTCTGATTCAGTATGCATGGAAGCATCAACAGTTCAACGGTCCTGCAGAGGGAGTGCATCTTTGAATTTATATCTGATCCTGTGTCATTTTGTGAACGGTGTTATCGCCACCCGAGGCTTTGAAAGGCAGCACAGAGTCTGCAGCTCCTCCTTACCCCTTCTATCTCCCTCTTTGAGATGCCTCGAATGCGAGCGTAGAAGTACAAGTGCTCCTCTCCAGTGAGCAGATTGTCCAGTGCATCCACCTGGGGACAGTAGCCGATGTTAATTCCCTGGTTGCGGCACTCC
>NW_019471443.1:0-1888 GCF_002814215.2 Seriola lalandi dorsalis
TCAGGTGGAGAGAAACGCCTCCAAATTAATGGTAATTTTAATCTATTGTGTAAATCAGATGTGTAAATAGGCAACTATTTGCTAACGCATTTATCTTAACAATTTAATGAGATGAGAATATGTGTTTCCAGCTTGTTTCACTGCCCCGCAGTAGCTAAAAAAATCTTTTAATGCTGCTTAAAAACTAGGAACAGCAGCCAGCTCATATGAGGGCACACTCGTGGGATTTGACAGTACAGCTAGGTCTGTTGAGGTTTTACACAAATTAGTCAGGCCCTTTGTAAATGAGAAGGAAATAAGGCCAAACAAAAGCATATTTTAGAAGCATATTGCTGTACTCTTCTTCAGCAAGAAAGATTCACACATACTCATACACAACAAATTCCAGTAAATTTATTGCAGCATTCCACTGCAATGTATACTTAGTCTTTTCCCTCTTCTCTACCAAGTACTCTTCTCTACTTCGGATAGCTGACATAGCTCACCTTGAGATAAGTGCTGGGGAATCTGCGCTGCATGAAGCCAGTGATTGCCTCTGTATCACAGGACGCCTCGGCCAAGTACATCTTCACAGTGAACCCGCTGCCAAACCTGCACAAAGGAGATTTTACGAACAAAGCACAGTGTTATTACATGTCTGAGGGGAGGGGGCGGGGTACACTGCTCTTACAAGTAAAATTGAGCATTTAGTTGCACAAAGGAACACGGGGGAAGAATGGGAGGCTATGGAGGCAGAGTGGGGCGAGTGGTAATAGCCGGATTGGAGGATGAGCAGAGGTCACTAACCTGTTCTTAATGTGCTGCAGGGAGCCCAGGCATCGGAACTGACCTTTCACCATGATGGCAAGACGGCTGCACAGTGCCTCACACTCCTCCATGCTGAGAAACAGAGGCAAAGAGAGAAAGATAAAAGGTCATACTAGGAGTCTTACATACAGCAGTAATTAGTAATGATTGCTGTCACACAAAAATAAATAAAGAATACATTTATTAGTTATCCGAATTGTTATCTACAGTATACTGTGGAAGAAAGCCAAAAACATAATGTGCTAGAATAAAATTTCATTTCATGTAATACTAGAATCTAGTAATGTGTTTATGAAATGTTTTAAGCTATAGGTGTATGTCTGTGATACTCTTCTAACCTGTGAGAGGTGAGGACCACAGCACATTTTCCTTTCACTTCTTCAGAGATGATTTTCCACAGGTGACGC
Source organism: Seriola lalandi dorsalis (assembly GCF_002814215.2). Lineage (NCBI taxonomy): Eukaryota > Metazoa > Chordata > Actinopteri > Carangiformes > Carangidae > Seriola > Seriola lalandi. Next base: position 1,215 of record NW_019471443.1, read on the forward strand.
TTGGTCCGAGGATCCATGCCAGAGCTTGGCTCATCCTGTGGAGAGAGGAGCAATGAGAAGAGGGTTGCAGGGTGTGTGAAAGAAAGACAGGGAGGTTGACATCAAGATAGAGAGATATAGGTGTGCAGCACATACTGTAAGAGAAGGGAAAACCAGGGGTAGGTTGAACAGATGCATGAATGCAAAATAGGATGGGAGATGGGAGGTCCAGTGTTACAGACAAAGCAAGAAAGGGGGAGGTTAAGGGAAAAAAAGAAGACAAAGACATGAGGCAGAGGGAAAATTCAAGAGGAGAATGGGAAATTAAGATGACACATTGAGGAATGGAAAAGTTTGGAGAGATCTGAAGACAGGAAGAAGGAGAGAAAGAGAAAATAACTTTTGATAGACATGTAAGTTGAAAGCTATGGGGAAGACTATCCCTTGGGAAAGCCTGAGCAAGCAGATTCATTAACTATATGAGCTCTGTCAAGTCTAGTCTGTCAGTACCTTCTTTACGTCAAAGATCCTTTCAGGAGGAACAGTCGCATACAGTTAGTTAAATGGCCAGTGGTGACCGGTCAGGTACTTAAATGGATACAGCTACAGCGGCATGAACGTGACTGTCCTCACCAGGAGCAGGATTTGTGGATGCCCAATGAGAGCCAGCGCTGTAGAGAGCTTCCTGCGGGTGC
>NW_019471444.1:0-1495 GCF_002814215.2 Seriola lalandi dorsalis
CTGTTTTGAACTTTTTGATAACACTTTCTCATTAGGCACCCTTTATGAAGGGTTTATAAATTTGAACATGTTGTATTGTGAATTTTATTAATAGTCAATAAATCTTTTACTAATGCTTTATAAAGCAGAAATGAACCATGAATAAAAAATTAACTTTAGCTTGGCAGTTTGTGAAAAATCTTTTTGCCTGGTAATTATCCTCCTCCTGTATGACATTTCTTTGTCACATTTGACATTGTTTTTACGTAGCCCTATTGTTCTTCAGGAAGACCTCTACAATGGACGGTTCAACAAAAGTCTTCTGGATGAAAGGCCACTGAGCATCTGGAACAAAATCCATTTATTAACAATTTATCAACTTATTTTAAGTGTCATGAATTATTGTGAGAGCCCTATTAATGATGTTATCAACATTTGTAACCACAGAATAGTAGTTCTTATTTATGTGTTATTACTGAACTACAGAAAAAAAACCAAAGTGAGTGATTTATTAACTATTAGAAAGTCATTAATAACTTATAAACACTAATAAAGGATTCCCTTAGAAAGTGTATTTTCCTTTCTCCTCTTCTCCTCCAGGCCTCACTCTCTGTGTCTCTGTCTCTCCATAGTCCTGACACACTGGCGTGCGAAGGTTGTGAAACCAGCTCTGACGTCAGTGCTGACATTCAGAAACTGATTTCAGACCAGGAGGTTTTGGAGGAGAAAGGTGAAAGTACGAAGGCAGGCCGTTTGCTCTCCTGCCCCACTGACCCAGGGCCAGAGCAGCATCTGCACCAGAGTGGACCGTCTCCAAAGGTCCAAGTGAAGCCACTGGAATTGTTGTATACCACACATGGGTGAGTGTGTTTCCTGTTTGTGTTCTCTTTTCTCACACACAGATGATATCTTCCCCTCAAATGTTAGGCAGCAGCAAATGTCACAAATGTTACCCACATCATTTTCAGAAGAAACATTTGACCCTTTATTCTTCCCATCTGCCTTTCTCAAAACCCAAATGTACAATAAGTTTTCATAGATACAACATTTTGGAATTGTGTAACTCCTCTAAAGGTCAATGTTATTCTTCAGCAACAGGACCTTTTCACAGATGACACCGTTCACCTCCATATCAACGGAGAAAGAGGAGACAGAAGTAGACGAGGTACGGGATAGAAGTACACCTTCCTCAGCCATCAATGATGTCTGCTTAATGGTGTGCATTATTGATTTTTTCTTATTTTTTTAGCTCTAATATTCTTTGATTCTTGTTTTTTTCTTTTCAGGTGAAATTTTTATTTCTTTTTCTCTACCTTTGTTGAGCCCATTAAACTGGGCCTTAGGCACTAACATCTCTAGCTGTGAATATCATTCAGAAACAACTATTTATATGGTCTTTCACAATTATCTCCACATCTACACTGTTGCCCATAAAGTTGGAACAATTTTGTTTTCAGACACAATCCTCTGTTTATTCCTATTTAAATGCATCAGTAATCACTTTTGACCAGGTGCA
>NW_019471445.1:0-1887 GCF_002814215.2 Seriola lalandi dorsalis
ATTTACTCGCCAAGAGCTGTCTCCAGTGGTGGAAAGCAACCTTCTTGTTTCTCTTCTACCTATCACTTCTTTTTCTTCTACTGAAGTAAGCATGCTAACCAGCTAGCCGTGGCACTGTCGAACTGTCTTGTCACTTTCCAATTCCGAGTCACTGCAGTGCTCAGTCTGCCCTGAAGAAGTAGCGCTGCTCAGAGAGTGTCTTATAACCTTTTGTCTTGTAAAAGCGACGATGGCTAAAGCTGTTGCCAAGACTGGTAAGTAAACAGCTGATAATGCTAATGCTACCTATGTAGCAATACCAAAACATACAAATAGGTCCTTTAAGGTGAGCATGGAGATACTTTCTGTTTTGAATAAATAAAAAACAGTCATCTAGTGTTGAACTCTGCTGAACAGGCTCAGATTAGTTTTTGCTCAGTGCAGCAGTAATACAGGGGAGGCCTGTAGAGGAGGTCATATTTTGCGTGACTACAGCATATTTATGACTTCTAGAAAGTAATGGCAAGTACTGCGATGGATAGATCCCCAGTACAGTACAGTAATCGCATTACAATTTTAATTCATTAATAGTAATACCATCACATAGTAACTTCCCAAACACAGCTCATACATTGGTGATTTCATCGGCAAGCACAAATGTGCACATAACGTGGAAAACCACTGATTAGACAACTGCCACAATTATAGGAAAAAGCATCCGCTCAAGCCTTTATCTGGTGAGCAGAGAATCAAAGAGATTCTCCCACCAGAACACATAATTGGATCCACATCATCAATACAGGTTTGATGCGACTATGGTAACAAATACGATCAGTAGTCTGTACTGAGTTAATGGGTAACTGTTAAAAAAGTGTCTGGCATCAACAGTTTGAAGGCAGCATGACTGGTTGTATGATTCGTTCGCAGTCTTTAATGTTAAAGTGCTGCCTCAAAGCACATTATCATCAAACATGCTGACGCACACTTTACATTGATTAAAGCCCCTACAGGATTTGAACAATTTTGACCCTGTGGCATAAAGATTTACATATTCAGCGGCTTGAAATCAACAAACTGCAAAACAACCACACAAACCTCTGTGCAGATGGGAGATGGTGACATTGTGTGGAGGCACTGGGGACACACAGTTGCATGAAAAATTACTTTCCTCACTGAACATCCTGACAACACAACAGAACAGTCCTAACAACCCTCCTCTCTCTGTCCTCATCCAAATCACCAGGTTATGGAGGGAAACAGTCGAGTGTGTCTTAATGTATCATATATTGGTATAGTATACTCCTGCATATACACCCTTATAGACTTCTATAGACCTGCAGCTACCCAGGTAATGGGTGTGAAAGGAGGCCAACTGGACCTATTTTAAAGCAGAACCTGTCAAGTCAGTATCACAAGGATTTAATTCTGGTTGTCTGTAGACAGGTTTGTAAAAAATAACCCAGAAGAAAGTCAAGTTAAATCAATTTTATTTGAATTGTAGGTCCAAAAATAATGCTTTATTTTTTGTTTCTTTAGACCTGTTATTTCGTAGTCTGTTAAAAATGTAAAAAGTACTTTCATTAGAACCAGACCTTTTAGCTTCGCCTAAGTAGTTATGTTTTATGTTGTCTGATGCTTTGTTTGTTTGTTTGTTTGTCAGCAGGATTGTGCAAAACGTACTGAACTGATTTGCACCAAACTTGGTGGAGGGATGGGGCGTGGAACAGGGACGAAGTCACCCAATTTAGGTGCAGATCTGATTAAAGGGGCGGATCAGGATCAGGAACTGTTTAGGTGGTGGAGGTATGAGTGCCATTCTAGTTTTATCACATGAACACATTGCAGTCACTGCGTGCTTGCTACCCAGGTGAAAGAAGTTGACCTCTGCGGATATAAAGCATATATATA
>NW_019471446.1:0-1491 GCF_002814215.2 Seriola lalandi dorsalis
TCACCTCTTTATTGGACTCGGCTTCATAGCACATCCAAGATATACAAGTGTCTACAAGAAGATAGTCTAAATTATCTCTCTATCACTGTACCTGCTGTGAGTTACTGAGCAATTTGATGCCTAAAAACCCAAAATGTAAACATTCCTCCGATGATGGAGCTGGCAGCTAAGCATTAAAAAATCAGAGTGGGGTAATGGCCCAAAAATATTCTGACTCATATCTTATGAATTCTTCCAGTGACATTTATTTTAATTTTCTAAATCTTAAGACAGTAGGAAGAGCCTGAGCCAGATGTAATTTATTTTCTTGTTTACATACCTGTTAATCTCATACGTTTCGTCTTAGTCATTCAGTATTCTTCTATTGGCTCATGTGCTGATTAATATTGGTGGCTTTAATCAATATTTTTGTATCAACAAACAATTACTTAGCTTCACAGATCGTAATAATGCCTCTCAGGCTTTCTTTGTTTTGGTTTTTCTAGTCTGCAAATGTAATGTTTCAGTTCACTCTCTACACTCTCATAGTGTCACTTTCAGCCACAGCCAGCTGCAAAAGATCTCTGATAAACCCACGTTATGTTACCTGCCCAGCACCAAACAGCAGATAGACAAAGTTAGCGACTACCTGGTAGCTGAGGAGCCACATATTTATTTAAAATATATTTAAACAAAAGCTAAAAAGAAAGTGAATACTGGACTGTTGGTGTTTATCAGGTGGCCAGAAATATGATTTTCAAATAAATGCTTAAGCTGCTTCACATTTGCTAGATGCTTAAATGGGCAAGTGTTTGCTAACGCACTCAGCATAATAACTAAGTAAGTACTTTAAAGCAGCAATAATGTTAACACAACTGAAAGAATTTTACATTTTCACCTCATAAAGTTGCTGTGTTGAACATGTTAGCAAACACTTGCCTATGTACACATTCATGGGCTATCATTAGCATTCATTTAGAGTTGTGTTTTTGTGGCCACCAGACCCCCGGAGGGAAATATCTGAGTGTTTAACAGACACATGCTCCATATGTTCAGCAGCAAGTTGCTTACTTTGTCAGTTTATTGCTGGGCAGGTAGCATATGGCGACTTTTTGAAGCTTATTTGTTTGTTTGTTTGTTTTTCTCAGTATTTTTCACCTTAGCCTGTATCTTTAAGAACAACAACAACAACAACAAAAAACTGGTGGTTCTAATTAATTAATGCATAATCATTGCTTAATTAAGCCTTAACAAGGGGAAGTGTAGTGTATGGTGTTAGTCTGTTTTCTTTTGATATATGGGAAGCAACTGATGATCAGCACAGTTCCTCACTGTGTCATGTGAGTGTGTTGTGTGTCTCACAGGTCCTCTGCTTTTCATTAATAAATTCAATTACAGCATCGTGTCTCTGCTGATGCTGCTGCAGCGTAAAAGACAAGGTTACTCCAGAGGAGTGCTGCTGAGCTCGAGGCAAGGCAAAAAATTACAGCCTTTACAGCAAAACATCATTGT
>NW_019471447.1:0-1887 GCF_002814215.2 Seriola lalandi dorsalis
GCCTGTGGGTCCCAGCATGAAATGCATGTGACCTCCAACTTGCTGCATTTCTGTATGCAAAGCTCACTGTCTCTGAAACCCCATCCACACAACACCGAGACACCATTTAGTATTTTTGCTGATCTCGGACCTTTTCACAGTGTTGTTTGAAAGTCAGACATGAAGGCCTAAAACTGATGTAACAGTTTAATTTTTAATTAAGATATAACACATAAAACTAATATAAGTTCCATATTGTGCTAAAACTGATCGAAAGGAATTAATTAATTAGTAATTCAACAGTCATTCAACAAGCAAAAATGTGCAAAAACGATCATGTACTGAATGTGGTGAGGATTTGATACTTTCTGAAGATGTCACTTTGCTATTTTTCATCATTCTATAGAAAAAATGATTAGATGAGGAAAAAAACAGCTGTCAAATTAGCTGATAATGAAAGTCGCCATTAGTTGCAGCCCTGCAAATGAAACAGAGCGTTAAATATGAACATGCATGTAACTCCAAAATTTCAACCTCTCATCAAAGGCATCTTTTTCTGAAATAGCATCCTCAAGTTCACACATTGCTCATATTTAAGTTCTGAATAATTTATTAGAACTAATTACAGAATATGAATCATCAGCATTGCAGTAACAACACACACTGTAGATGCTTAGAAAAGGACTAAAAGGTGCCTTCAAGATGACTTTGCCACTACAGAGGTGACTTTTTGCTGGTCTGACGCTTTTCCAGATGAAAAAAAGTTATTTCATGCCGCTGTAAGTTTAACCCTTTGTCTATGTTTCAGGGGCAGCTGCGGAGAACATGCTCGGCAGCCTGCTGTGTCTTCCTGGCTCAGGTTCAGTGCTGCTGGACCCCTATGGCTCCACCATCTCTGAGACCACGAGCGAGGCCTGGAGCGTGGAGGTTCTGCCCAGTGACTCGGGTGGGGAGGCAGTTTTATTCTGCTGATGCAGACACCATTTGACTGTTCTTTTGGTTTGGTTGTTGTCTTGATTCTTGCACTTCATTCCCATGTTTGTTTGCATGCACATGTGTGTATGCATACATGCATATTTATGTTTGTTCAATAAAGTGGGGGTTGGGACACCAGGTGTATTTGCACTGCATTCCATACCAAAAATGTGTGCATACATCTGTCGTCATATTTGTGTGCACTGTGTGCCTGTCTTTCAGGGCAGATCTGCCTGTGCCAGTAAAAGGCAGCTCAGGGTTTCCTTAGAGGGACCACCAGGTGTGTTTGCACCTGTGGTGGAGCAGTGGGGAGGGAATCACAAGGAAAGCAGCTGTCCTCAGTCACTTTACATGGTGTCAGTTTTTTTTTTTTATTTGGCTAGACTTTGCATTGCATTGCACTACATTGTATTGTGTACGTTTTGTTTGTTATGGCAGTAATCAGTCAAGGCATTACTTGTCTAATTGTGTCACTGCAAATGTAATTACAGTGTTACAGTATAAAAAAAAGCAGAGTATACTTTGTCTGTTCTTGTAAACTGAGCATTCAGTCCAAACCTTTTATTAATGAGAGATTATGTGCTGAAGTCCCCCTTTTGAAAACCAGTGTTTTGTGAAAATCGGTAGAGTGCTTTATTAACAGCGTTAAGTGTTTCTTTGAAAAGCCTGGGCCTTATGTTAATTGAAGTAGTACACCATTTCAATATGTGCAGTGCAGAAATGACATGCATGAGTGTCTTGATTGCTTTTTGTTCCGTTTGCTGCCCCTGTTCTGCTCAGTAATAGCGTGATCGGAGGCTTGCTTCGAGTACAGCGCTTGTTTCATGGCTAGGCAGCAGAAAACTACACTCTGAAGAGCACTTCACCAACACATTATTACTAACGAGCATGCAAATGAGTACTGCTGTTAGTATGGAGCCTCTGGGTTCGACC
>NW_019471448.1:0-1887 GCF_002814215.2 Seriola lalandi dorsalis
TTGTGTAGCGTTCACTGCACTGCTAAAACTGGGGTCGTTTCTTGTCAGACGCAGATCATCACATAAACATCTAATGGAAAAGAACAAACTCTGAAGTAATTGATATATACTTAGCCTATATGAGTTTGAATGCTACCAACCAGTGTTTTTCAACTGTGAAAGAGGTGCAGTTAATACTTTAATTTGCAAGTTTTGAAACATGCACAAGTCAACTATCAGAACTAACCTTTAATCCCCAAACTGCAGGTGTAAAAAAAAAAAGAAAAGCTAAGAGTCATTAATAGTTGAACTTGACCATTAGTGATATGATGGAGACATATGGTGAATAGGGAGTTGACACATACTGTTAACTGGCATTCAAGCAAACATGACTCACCTTTGTAGGACTATTTACTGGAATCCATGGCAGGAATCCAGCTGCACTTAACTTTGTATTATTACAATATAACAAAAATATTAATATTATCCATCCCTTGATATTAATTTATTTATTTTCATTAATATTTGATGAATTAATACGGATGCAAAAAGTATAAATTACAAGTTTACATGAAATACATAATAAATATATAATTTGAACAATAACTAAAAGCCAATTTGAAAAGAAATGTCTGTAAAGCAGGTATAAATAATTATTTTTATATTAACAATAGATTACATGAGTACATGGATGTGAATTATTACCCAGTTAATTAGCGTCTTTCAGCTCATTGTTTTAGTTTTATGGACTGCGACATTACTGCAGGCAGCTGCTTTGCACAAGAGGTTAGGAGCAGACGTCATAGAAGTGAAGTCATTTATTGGATCTGACTTCCAAACAATGACCGGTGTGGATTTGTCTTTACAGTTGTGGTTCAAACAACTGATGGTGAGCTTCAGGATGTTGTACACTGTCGGCTATTCCTTGTCCCTCTTCACGCTCATAACGGCTTTTATCATTCTCCTGAGCTTTAGGTAAGCTGTCTGACATATGTGCAGTGATTCTTGTTGTCATTTTAATGCAACAAACATTCAGTATCTCATGGCAGCTGGGAAAGATGATCATTACTATCACTCATGAGTCTGCCTGACTCATTCCATTGTCTTTGACAGATGCAGAGAGAAATGCTTTCAAACTAAAATAGATAGATAGATAACATGCTGCAAGTTTATAATGAAGACAAATACCAGACTCCGGAACTGTAATGATCCTCAGCATTCATAACAACCAAGCACTAATGCAGGTTTTAGAAGAGTGCGGAATCAACAGATTCAATGACTAATTTTACTACTACGGCATGCATAGTGATGAAACAGAAAAGCGACATGATTAAAGCATTATATATATTTAAAAAAAAATTAAAGACAAAATACAGTAGGTGCAAATTGTGTTTGTAGGTGCTTTTGCAGCTCAGATGAAAGCAGCTCATGAAACATTATAAGAAAAGCAGCCAAATCATATAGAAATACCCTGACACACAAAATACTAACTTGTTATTTTTATGTCCCCCGACAGGAAACTACATTGCACCAGGAACTTCATTCATGCAAACCTTTTCCTCTCGTTCATCCTGCGAGCTGTATCTGTCATCGTTAAGGACACCATGCTAGAGCGCCACTGGGGACGAGAAATCATGAAACAGACCGACGTGAGTGAAATGCTCAGTCACCAGGTGGGTCCTATTTTAAATTTGTTTTTGCATTTAATAGTTTATCGTTGTTACTTATTGAAGGTTACAGATAAAGATTCTTAGGGGAAATATCACACGTGACGCTAACACATTCAGATACTTTCATGAGACAAATTTAAACATATGTGGCTTTTCACATCCATTTCCTCTAGGCTGCTTTTGGCTGCCGGATAGCACAGGTGATGATGCAATACTGTGTCCTGGCCAATCACTATTG
>NW_019471449.1:0-1887 GCF_002814215.2 Seriola lalandi dorsalis
CATGACCGGGATGTCACCGGGCACCGGAGCCATGAACGGCATGGGCGCAGGCATGACGGCCATGAGCGCAGCCCTGAGCCCCAGTATGAGTCCCATGACCGCGCAGCCCGCGTCTATGAACGCCCTGACATCCTACAACACCATGAACGCCATGAGCCCCATATACGGACAGTCTAACATCAACAGGTCCAGAGACCCTAAGACCTACCGCCGGAGCTACACGCACGCCAAACCCCCGTATTCCTACATTTCTCTCATCACCATGGCCATTCAGCAGTCTCCCAGTAAGATGCTGACACTGGCCGAGATCTACCAGTGGATAATGGACCTCTTCCCTTTTTACCGACAGAACCAGCAGCGCTGGCAGAACTCCATTCGCCACTCTTTGTCATTCAATGACTGTTTCCTCAAAGTGCCCAGGTCGCCGGATAAACCCGGGAAAGGCTCCTTTTGGACTCTGCACCCGGACTCCGGGAACATGTTTGAGAACGGCTGCTACCTGAGGAGGCAGAAGCGCTTCAAGTGCGAGAAGAAGATGGCCATGAAGGATACCGGCCGTAAGGGAGGGGACGGCGGCTCCTCCAACAGCAGCTCTGAGAGCTGCAACGGCAACGAGTCCCCGCACTCCAACTCCTCCTCCAGCGACCACAAAAGGTCCCTGTCGGACATGAAGACGAGCCAGGCCCTGAGCCCAGAGCACGCCGCCGCCTCCCCGGTGTCGCAGGGGCAGCACCTCATGTCCCAGCATCACTCGGTCCTTGCCCACGAAGCGCATCTGAAGCCGGAGCACCACTACTCCTTCAACCACCCCTTCTCCATCAATAACCTCATGTCCTCGGAGCAGCAGCATCACAAAATGGACCTAAAGACTTACGAGCAGGTGATGCATTACTCCGGCTATGGCTCCCCCATGGCCGGGGCTCTTTCCATGGGCTCCATGGCGGGGAAAGCCGGTCTGGATTCTTCATCCATACCTGACACAACTTACTACCAAGGCGTCTATTCCAGGCCAATCATGAACTCCTCATAAACTCTGCACCCCTCCTTCCGATGTGGACTTTCTTTCCTTCAATTTGTACATTTGTAAAAAAAAATATAGAGTTTGTGTACAATATGTATTTCAGATATTTTTGATGTTTCCCACCGTTTTAGTTGTCGAGTTTGTTAGTAGCCTTATTATTTTGAGAAAGGATGTTGATAATAATTATAATTAAAAGTAACGATAATGTGACGAGATCTGTTCAGAAGTCGGCTTCAGGAATGGACCCCAAAGACAAACAAAAACGTGCTGTAAAATAGCCTCCATCTGCATAACTGGATTCCTAAATGAATTTAAATGCCTCGCAGGATTTCTTCAATCATTTGTGTGATTCCTATTTATGGCTTGTATATGTGTATTCTTGTAGTGACAAGAACAGAATCTATATTAAAGTGTTATTGGTTTTGTTTTCTGAATATGACCATGTTTGACCGTTATTATTACTATCATCATTATTATCATAATTATTATCATTATTATCATTATTATTGTTACTATAACTACTAATTATTATACTTCAACAGTAGTGCTAGCCTAGCAGAGGAAACCATTAAATGCTGTTAAGAGTTACTGGGGGTGGACTTTGGGGCTAAGGTTAAATGAATAGAACAGAATATAAGCAGAAATATTACACATTAAATACAAACATTACTTTTGATTACAGTTCACGTTAAACACATATTAAATATTAAAAACTAAAATTTGTGAAGAGGAAGATACAAATAAGGACAGAATTTTTTTATAACATGAATAATAACATCGACGCATTCTTCTTATATTCAGGGGTACATAAGATCAGTTTCCCGGTAATAATATATAATGATATATAGATATATATATTTTTTATT
>NW_019471450.1:0-1470 GCF_002814215.2 Seriola lalandi dorsalis
AGACTTGATGGTTTGTGCCAGATCTGTGATACAGGCAGGGGGAAAGAGGGGCCGAGTGCTCCTCTAGTCTTAGCCCCATTTGAAACAGATGCTGTTTATAACCCAAAACCTTAATGGGGAGCTCTCTGGTCTGGTGCTGGCCTATGATCACGTTCCAGCCTAGCTCCAGTGCCCATCTTTTTTTCTTGTACGGGGAAAAGTGCCACAGGAAAAAAAAAAAAAGATCTACTCTCCCCCTCCTGCACCAGGGGCAGCTCCTCTGTGAAGCCCTGGATTTATCCAATCAAACCCAGCTCTCTGTGCTCACTTCAAATAGCCACCCCCTGACTTCAGCCCTGTACTAAAAGGAGCCCTCATCTTTCCTCTGACCACACAGCAATATGACCAAAGACATGCTTATTATTTTATGGACTGTGATCTCTGAGCACATGTAAAAGCATAACCTAAAAGTGTGGATTTTCAGGTTACACGTGATCCCCTAATAAAACTGCGCCCGCCTGGTTGGCACTGCATTTCAAATGAGAACATCAGAAACCAGGTTATATGAGATTGAGACAGCTGTTGGTATTGCCACCATGTGCAAATGCCCCTGATGTTTTGCATAAAGCTAATTTTTTTTATTTAAGCACCCCACTAAAAACCAATTCAAGCTTTATTTTGATTTCATGAACCTTTTAATGCACTTCTTCCTGGTGAGTGCACGAGATCAAAGGAAGAGCCGACCACATCTCATCATGCAAGAAATAACATAATATCTATTCCATTACTGGAAAACATTGCCGAGATTATGACAGATGATTACTCATGTATATGCTATTTCAAGCAGAGAATTAACTGGTATTTAGTTTTTGCCCAGTGGTCACAGTGACAGGAATGTGAAGGAAACCAGAACGAAGGAAACTAAAATAGTCGAATCAGTGTATAAACACATCATCATTTGTCTTCTCTGCATCTTGTTTTAGGTAGACCAGATGTAGAAAATCCTCACAACCTGCTTTTTTCTGTCTTGAATTTTCATTTTTGTTTGATTGTGGTTGCTTACTGAATTTTTAAAATCTTATCCAAGCCTGCCTCTCTGTAACATGTGAGATGTGCTTGTGGTGAAAGCATTGTCTAGTGAAAAATTTGTGTCTCCCAGTGTTTAGATTCTGAATTTTAAATGTTCCTTCATGGGTTTCGAAAATGTTCTAAACAAACCTTTTAAAATTGAATTCGATTTTATTGCAACAGTGCTGCAAACAGTGCAGTTCTCCTTAGCTCATGAAAAGGTGACTTTCTGGTGATACGTGGTTTTCAAGACAGCAACAACAAGTAAATTTGACATGACATTACTGACACTGACCACTTTTTAATTTACAGTACCCATCTATGACTGCTGAGCTTGATTGATCATTTTATTGTATATATATATATATATATATATATATATATATATATACTCAAGCAGTTGTCAGTCAATATGAAAGCTAA
>NW_019471451.1:0-1887 GCF_002814215.2 Seriola lalandi dorsalis
GGGAACGCAGGTGTGCATTTAAGAGTAAATCCAAGCAATGTGAAAAAGTTTATTTTTTATCACAACAAAAGCACATTATAATGTATCTGTCTGAAGCTCATATCCAGGGCAGCTCTCAAGGACACCACAGCAGGAATTGAACCTCTTACCTTCTGGTTATGTGATTGTCTCGCTAACCTGTTTCCATTAGACCATCGTGACAAGAAGCTCTCGACACCTTCGTGCCTTGACTTCAAATACGATGCTATACATTTTCTGTCCTATTTCTCCAAGTGTCTCCAGTCTGTTTGATTGTATGCTGGTCTGCTTGTCTCTCCCTGCTCAATATATGGGGTTCCATCAACTAAGTGAATCCAATAATGGGCACAAGCAGAGTGGGGGAGATGGGGAGGGGGGTAATCAACCCTTTGGATGTGCCTTTCCTACTCCTTCGAGACCAGAGAAGAAATCCTGCACTTAATTGTTGAGGGGACCTCAAGTTCCAGAGCGCCTGCACTGAAAAGCAGCCTTAATTAGACATGGTTTGAGGCCAGTATCTCAGTGGGGGTCAGATCCATTGCCACAGGAAGCACACACCCCCACACAAACACACAAAGTTATGTACAGCACCTGTCTTTACATGTGCAGACCCAGCCTTGGGATTTAGCTGAGACATTTCTGATGTATGCTTGCAATCTCTTGAGTAATTTTTATTGATTTGCAGGGAGGAAGTGGCTCTAACAAGCTTCTCCTATGTGATAATCTCCTTTTAGCGAGGAAAGCAGTGATTAGGAGGCGGGGCCCCGCTGCTTTCAGCAGTAATTGTGTAGTAATCAATCATCAATCTCCAGGAGCTGTTCCACAAAACACTCCTGTTTGGATGCTATTTTTGACCGCAGCGACAACTAATAAGGTCTCGCTTCAGCTGGGGAAAAAATACCCCGACAAACTAAGCCAGAACAATATTTCCATTTGCTTCTTAAGTGGACCTATTAAGGGTTGCCACTATAATACTTCATCAATGACTATGCAGCGATAAGATCTATCATTCTCATTATCAGATGATATTTTGGCTCCACTGACGGTTCACTTTAGGTTGAAACGCTGCTGCTTCTTTCACGGTCACTTACAAATATCTGCAATGTCCTTCGATTACCACAAGATGCTGACAATGTTATCTGTCCCTTGAAAGCTCCATATTTTGACCCAATTGCTGGACCCCCATGGAATCACATGGTTTCACATTACATGCCAAGCATTGGAGGAGACCCTGTTAGGGCTTCGGCATCCATTGAGCATGCTTTCAGATCATGTTAAGACCTAATCTCTGCAGGAAGAAATCATAGCGCATGTCTTTCACGAGAAGAGGGTTGTTTGTTTAAAATTCAAAAATCAATATTGTAGCAGCAAAATACGATTACAGGGAATATTTTAGTGAGGAAGTCGCAAATTTGTAGGGGGGGGATAGAAGAACAAATCCATCAAAGCCAACATCAAAGCAGAGGCGGCTCTCCCTGCTCTGCCTCTGATTGTAGAGATTATAAAGGAAGATGGAAAATTACAGAAGATTGTCTGAAGTGATTGGCTGATCTTCTTGGAGAATGACCTCAAGTGCTATCCTGGCTGATTCAGAGAGGAGGACAAATGCATCTTCTGTCCTACATTGGTCTGATTAGATTAATAAATCAATCGAATCCCCACCCGCCCATCAGGTTTTGCCTGGGCTATTTTTGTGAAATGGGTTACAGAAAAAGATCATCACAGTATTTTTGACCATTGAGTTTGCCAACCACACACACACACTCCACTGGTCCGTGATGGTGACGACAGATAGTGTGTTGATGTGGAAAAAGCAGCTGTTTTCTTGGGCTGATGGTAAAAAAAAATGTTTTTACTTGATAGGATTGA
>NW_019471452.1:0-1464 GCF_002814215.2 Seriola lalandi dorsalis
TGTCGATCAGCCAATTATTTCAGCTCTACAAAAATCAGTATTCAAACTTTGCCCTCAGGAAACATGACATTTTGTGAAGTACGCTTATTCACCTTGTTGCTGAAACGCCTGGTGTAAACATGCTCACAGTAGCTGCGACACAGCTTCATTTTAGTCCATTTCTTCAACAAGCTTTCATTCCCGAAACATGGTTTCCCACTGACACTACGTTAAAGACAGTGTGAAGCTTTTAAGAATCAGTTAAACCACCTTTAGATTATGTGCTTATGATAATGTCAAACATTTTCAGGTGAAGTGTTGCCTTGATCTCATTTGTCAGGTGACACTGTTTTCATGCCTTTAATTACATTTTGATTTCAGGTCAAAGGTCATGTGGCTTCTTTTTTTTTCGTCATGGACTCTCATGTGTCCAGTGGCTCATGTTTTCTTATCTTTGACACATTATGTTTTTATTTATTGTTTCTTTATTGTTGTGTTTTACCAAAGGAGTAACAGTCCAGAGAAACATCGAGCCTCGTCATAGAAAGTTGAGCAGCAGTGATGACACTTTTATTTTCCTACCTGTTGCATTGTTTACATTCAACCCACTCAGACCTGAAACTTCCAGTCAGTGCAGCTCAGTCATTATGAAGAATGTAAAGAGTAAGTAATTCTACTTCTAATGTAAAAATCCAATGAAAAAAAACTGCTGGATAATGTCAAACGATTCTCCAAATCATAAATCATGTCTGGCATTTTATTTTATCTGCATCCGCTTTCAAAATACCCAAAGTACAGTTTATCATACCCTGTGTGTGGTTGTGAAATGTGGTCCTGAAGTATTACAAGTTTATTTATTATACAAATAAAAAATACAGATACAATGATTGTGTCTTTTGTCCTTTGGCCGCCAAACAAGAAGAAAACTCCTGAACTGCAGCACTGAACAATCTCAAGCTGACAGTTCTTTTAAATGAGTGAATGAACAGTAGAACAAGTCGAGACCAGAGGTTGTAAACAGTCTGCTGTATTTTCTCCACAGGTTATACACAGGTGTGTAGACATTTACTCAACCACTGCTCTGCTGATCATTTCCATTTTATACTACTTTGTACTCCATTACATTTCAGAGGGATATATTGTACTTTTCACTTTCTAGTTATTTTTCAGATTCAGATTTTATATATACACATGTAATAAGCAGAATACAATCATTGTTTAAAAAAACAAACTGTTTCTTATCTTCTAAACTTCTCACATTGTTTCATTTAAATAAGTTTGAAACCTTAAGATAATACTAATGTACTTTTAGTTAATCAGGTTTTTGAATGCAGGACTTTTGCTTGTTGCATTGGTTCAGTCACTTAAGTGAAGGATCTGAATCCAACACAATCCGAGCTTTATGATTGTACATGTACAGGTGATACGATACCAAGGCAGACGCTGCTGAGATCAACAAAACAAGTGTTGGTTTTTTTCTTTTTT
>NW_019471453.1:0-1886 GCF_002814215.2 Seriola lalandi dorsalis
CCACATCTGATTTCATGTCAAGGATAACTAGACTTGATAAATAGCTCTCATTTAAACTAAAAGATCTAATTACATAGACACTTGAGAGGATTGTTTTCACTTCATTCTCACACGCAATTTAACATATTTGTTGAAATAATTACTTTTAAAACAACAAGGAGAGAATCATTTGTAATTAATTAAATAAATCAGGTTGAAATTAGATAGAACTCCTCAGCTGTGTTTTGATACTCAGGTCTTTAGTCCTTCTTATTTATTTATTTTTCACATGCCCTGTTTCTCGTCCTGTAACCAACATTAAGACCGGAATGCAGGCAATAGTGTGCCAGCCTCAAACATACAAAAGACCAACTAATGGCGGCGCTGAGTGTAAGTTTAGCAGCATAACCAGCTCGTGGAGTGACAGAAAGAGTAAATGTGTTTAGAGTAACAGGGCCAAAGGGACCTGGGCTGATGTTATGGTGAGCATTTACTGGCAGTGCACTATCAATACTATCAGATGAACAAAGAGGACTTGGGGCATTACAACAAAACACCAGACTCTAAGTTTCTCTCTTCAAATAAACTGATGTGTTCACATCACTATCTGCCTCCCCAAAGACCTTATAGCTTTGAATTTATTATCAGCCAAAAGATAAATAAATGCTGAAGACAACTCTCACAGATCCTTTGGTCCCTTCGGGTTGTATGTCTGGACATACTTCAGTTTGTGTGTTGTTGAGGGTTTTTTTTTTGTGTCGAGCTGTTGTGTAAGCAACCTGAGTATCAGATCCTAATCCAGTTCCGCTGTTTATCCACCCATAACATCACATGCCAACTAAATTGAATCTTTCTTGAGGAAAGTCTTTGGACAAATGTGAAGGGAACAAAAGTGCTTTTAAATGTTTTACTGCAACGCGTTGATATCCAAATAAAATACAACCCCCTCTAAGTGTTCCTCCACTCTGGATGGACATCACAGTATTTAAAACATCACATAGTCTGTCTTTGTTGTTGGACTCATGTTTGCCCATCATGAGTCCTGAACAGACAGATCTTTTTATCTACTGTGGCCTTATGGCCTTGTGAGGCCATTTCATGTAGCATTGTTTATGCCTTGAAACCGTCTTACCCAGTATTTGTGAACAATTATAACAGAAAGAAAGATTTGAAACTGTGATAGTGATTTGGAAATGGAAACCAGGATCTGCTGGCCACAACTACTGATGGCCAACCATGGCCCGTGTTGGTCATTTTTACTGTTCAAAACATATGAGCAATAAACATATATAATATAGTACCTGTAATGGGCTCAAAGATGCATCATCATCAGCAGAAAATGCCACTCTCCTACTGTAAGTGATATCGATGGATACATCAGTTTGGGAAGTAGTTTCTGATCTACCATAAAAAATGACCTCTCAAACAAAGCTTTTGCTTTGTATTGGTGTAATTTACCAAGTCTTGGATTAAATGGGAACACAAACGTGCAAAAGGAACTTCCTGATGTAGTTTTTTAGTTTCATTTTTGGGAGTTAATGGCCTTATTTGGCCTAAGTGTTTAACCTCGCTTAAACTCTCTTATTTACACTGCTTATCTTGCTTGTTTAACCAACACATAAACAGAAATGTAACAATCACAATTTGTGAGTTTGTGTATCTGTGTGCAGCACCTTTTTTAGCCTCTGTACAGGCATGACAGCACCAGAAACCTGACAATCTCACGTGACAATAAAACTTGAGGAAGCTACACACAGTCACACTGCCCTGCTGTAGTTCCTGAAGAAAGATTTCCAGCACATACGTTCTTGTAAACATGTCATTTTAAAATTTTCTGTTAATCATGGTTATAATGCTGGATATAGCTGTATTTTATTTTGATTTGGACAGAATAGCTTTTCGTCATG
>NW_019471454.1:0-2682 GCF_002814215.2 Seriola lalandi dorsalis
GTTGTGATGCATGATGGTTTTGCATTGTTTTATACTAACATTGACTTAATGCTTTTTTTGATCCCAGTAGTTCTCCCAGTCTACAAGGAGCCTCTTCTAACAAGTTTGCAAATGATGGAAGTTTCTTACAACAGTTCATGAAGATGCAGAAGGAGAAATCCACCAATGTGCCAGGTTAGTTCTGTTATCTACACAGTTTAAACCAAAAGATCGCTGTCATGTTTTTGTCATATCTTTATCATAAGTAACATATTATTATCATGCGTTGCAGTGAAATTTAGCACAACAACAGGGACTCTGTGGAACATGGAATAGCTGTGACCCTGTGGTTTTGGCTCTTGTAAAAGACAAATAAAGAGGTCCTTGACAGCTGTACAGTGTATGGGAGGTAGAGGCTCTTTAAGAGGGCATCCTCACCCGAATACTATGGCAGGACCGTGAACATTACCTTACCTTACTTGTGTTGATTGCCTGCCAAATTTTCTGGTTGAGGAAGAGTTCTAACCAACAGTAACAGAAATAATAGTAGCATTTAGCCCAGTAGGTTAAGACTAGTACTAGATTTTTGTAATGTGTGCCCTTTTACTATTTCTAGGTTCCACCAGTGATACCAAAACTCCTTCAACCTTAAATTCATTGCCAGGAGGAAACACACTTCACAAGAAGAGCATTCTTGTTGGAAAGCGGCCTGGCCTTGGAGTCAGTAGCATGCTTAGTCAGTTCAAGAGCTACTCACAGTCCAAGAAGAATCCCGTTCTCAGCCAGAGGCCGAGTGTGTTTTGTTCTCCAGATGGTGAAGATGAGGAAGAAGATGCCGATTACTCCAGATTCTTAGAGATGAAAGGTAATTCAAAGCCTGTGTTTTTCAGTGTTTCTCTGGACAACTCCATGGCTTGGGACATTTCAGTACATCTTCGTACTCAAGTGGTACAGTTGCCTTGTGATTGGCATGTTGTCATAGGTGCCTTTACAGTAAATATACTCATAGCCTGCTTAAAGTCTCTCCCCCAGAGGATTCAGACACCAGACTCATTATCGACAAGATGGCCTCTTTTGTGGCAGAGGGGGGACCTGAACTGGAGAGAAAAGCCAGGGAAGACTACAAGGACAATCCTGTTTTCTTGTAAGTCTGAAGGACATGCTTATCTAGATGTATTTTATCCATACAGTGTTTTCAAATGTATTTGTTTTCAACTGTTATCATTCTCTTTCAGATTTTTATATGATAAGAGCAGTATGGATTATCTCTACTACAAAAAAAGAGTTGCAGAAATGAGAAAGGATTTTCTAAGACCTGAGAATACATCAGATATTGGTAAGATTATTTCTTCTCACCCTCTGTCTCTGTTTTCTCTCTCACACCTTTCCAATTACAAAAATTCAATTGCATTGGGGTGTACAGTATATTGTTAGTATAGTTTCTAGCTATCACAATATGACCTCATTTGCACATCCATATATATTAGGATGATTATTATTTAAATGATAATTTTAAGAACCTTTAATTCATGTGTATGTGTTTATTTTCAAGTCAGTGTACTTCCTTTATAGATACATATAGATGCATACAGTTCTTTACTGTCCAGTAAAAGTGACCTGGACAGGAGCAACCTGACATTTCTCAATTTTCAATAACAGAGTATATGTTTATACAGTATAAGTATTGAAATGTAATGATATGCACATGCGACTCTTCTTTGAGGTCTCTACCTTGAGTAAAACTGTGTTATTCATAGAAGTCTTCAGTTACATTTTAAAAAGGGATGAAAAAACATCTGCATACTGGCTTTCAAGGCCACACCATCATACAAAAATAATTTCTAGTCAAGGTACCAATCTGGTTCATTATCAAACTGCTTCTTATTTAAGACTGCTCATACAGGTCATGGCTTTTTCAGTTTTTCTCTTATTGTCTTATGTTTTAATAAACCATATTTGTTTGTTTGAAATCTGCAAACAGCGTAATAACTGTTTCACCAGTAAATGGTGAAATATACTATTTTGTCCATATCACTCACCCTTGAGTTATGCCTAATTGGATCAAAATTTAAAGATGAAGTAAAGATTCTAGTCTTAAATTGTGCACAACATTAGACATGCAGATACAAGTTGTACAGTGTAGCCATATTGTATGTGGTGGAGCCACTCACTTTAGGCTTTATTTGTTCTTCATTTGCTACAATAAAAGCCTCACATCCATACAGTTCCCCATTCACCACCCCTGTCCCCCTTGCTCCTCCTTCCTCTTCTTATCCCCTATTGGCTCTAGACTGGTGGTGTGTGAGGGCCAGTTGAGTACGGTACAGTAGTAGAGTGTGAATTGAGTCCCAGTACTGATAGGCTGCTTAAAGTCTCCCCCCCAGTGGACGCGGAAACCCAGCAGGTGGCTGAGAAGCTGGCCAGGTTTGTGGCGGAGGGTGGCCCTGAGGTGGAAGCCATCGCTGCTGAACGCAACAGAGACAACCCTGCCTTCAGGTCAGTCACTATTATCTGACTTTTTTCCTAATTATGACATATTGTGTTTTTTTCTTTTTTAATTAAAGCCTGGTTGTACTTTGATAGCTTTTAACCTAACATAAAATGTCTACTGTCCTTCCTACAGTTTCTTGTATGATCACCAAAGTCCAGCCCATCGCTTCTACAAAGAGAAAGTACAGGAGTATCGTGCTGCAGCCTCCCAGA
>NW_019471455.1:0-1444 GCF_002814215.2 Seriola lalandi dorsalis
GTGATAATAAAATATATCACTGTTGCAATATAAAAGGACAAATACTGTGACAGAAGATTTTATCCTCTTATCTATCATGCACTTAGTGTTAATCTATTTTCATGTGAGACAAAAAACATGTTGCTTCATATTACAGTATGTCTCTCGTGTACTGTATATATGAAAGCAACATTTGTTTGCAAAGATTTGATTCTTTATTTATTTATTCTGAGATATTCCCTCAGAGTTTTTACACTGTTTCCCACAAGTTTTAATTTTTCCAGATGTGAGCACAATTAAGGGGTCCATCATACTTAGATTTAGTGTGCATCATGACAATCCAGTTACTGTAGAGTTATAGAGAGACTATAGAGACTATATCGTTTGAGACAGATTTTAGGCATACACTAACATGATCCTGAAAAATAATCTTCAGTATGTGAAAACTAAAAAATATAAAATGTAAATACAAACAATATGGACCCTTCAAAGTTGCTTGTCTTAAATTGTGTTTGTTGACATGCTAAATATGGCTCTTCCCACCCCTTGTAACCTAAATATGGACTCATCCGTTGTACTACATGTAAGGTGGGAGGAGGAGACAGCAGAGTCCTGTGCAGACGCGGAAAGTCCCCAATTATGTGGTAATTCTAGAGAGTGGTTGTGATATTTATTCTTATTGCCCAAAGAACTTGGCATTTATGAGACTCACCACAAACACATTCCCCACAGCACAGGCAAACTTGAGGCTGTGCACTCGTTCAATCAGATGAAATAGCTGCTGCTGCTGATTTATGGCGGAGTTTGGAAGGAAGTCTCCGACAGGCCTTCTTATTTAATTCAGGTGCTCCTTTTAAAAAATGAAATAAGTTAATTGTGTTTACAGTAGCTCCTCTTTGAGAAAGTTGATGGAATATGTCTGTAAATATATACAGCTTTGACAAACACTACTCTGTGTTTCCAGTCCAAGGATGAAACTTTTTAATGTGTTGATCTTAGAAAAATATGATGATGGAGTTTTCAAGCATCTTTTATTTATCAGAAATACCGCCATACATTGTGCCTTTAACACCCTATAAAGGTCAATTGATTGCACTCTGTACTAAAAGGTATGATTTGACTCGACTGGATGTGCATTGTATGTAATCAGCATGGAGTCAAAATGTAAGGATGAAAGGGAATGTGTAGAAGTTGCCATGCCTCTCAGACACAGCGGGGGCGGCAGGATTTTCAGTGCTCATGCCTTCACAGGGCACAATTTATGGCCATTATGGAGGTCTATTTCCAGCTATAGTGATGGATTCTGCTCAATTATTGTCCATTACGGAGAAAGATGGCCGCACAACCATGCCAGAAATTATTGGTTCCCACTGCAGTGACATTACATTGAGCTCATCACTGCATGTTCAGCTCAGCCAAAAGTAGCCTAAACTGAAATTCTCTTGTTTTGTGATGGATCATTGTA
>NW_019471456.1:0-1437 GCF_002814215.2 Seriola lalandi dorsalis
TGAGTTTATGCCACTTACATTTAGCTTGTTCCACTGTGCCTCCAATTGTATTGCTATTAAAAACACATGAATGAGCCACACCACTAAACAGGGTGACATGTCCCTTCATTAGGATGAACATAGGCACTGCACTTTATTTTGAGTGAATTACATATACACCATCCTGGTGATATAACTACTCACCGGACCACTGATATTTATCTGCAGCTCAAAATAGCCCCCAACAAGTGACTATTTACTTCTGTTTCAGTAATGTTTTCTAAAAACCAAACTGCCCAGCTGTTTAAGGAAATAATTCACCATTTTTAAAAATAAAACTATACATTTGTGGGCAATGCATAAAGAGTTAGTTCCTGAGAGGGGATGAATGGGCTTTAGGCCTTGGGCCTAAGAGCCACAGAAAGACAGTGTACTGGTTTTAGGCTTTTCATGGGAATTGCTGACAAGAATCAACCCAGCCTTATCCATAAACCTCTGTACATGTTAGGAATATACTGTTAATACAGGACATGACATGGTCTAGAGTGCCGGCCTCTAAGATGTTATATGTGTTGATAGATGATGCATTGAATTCATGAACATGTCTCTAATGAAAGCTGTGGTTTATTAAAACAGTTAGAAAAAGTGGTTTTCTATCACTGTATGTATTTTTTTCTTAAGGCTTACCTTTGACTGTTACCAATACAGCACTGTAGGTCTGCCCGGCCATATTGGTTGCATTGCAGGTGTAGAGACCATTATCACTCTGCTTGCAGAACAGGATCTTGAGGATGAAGTTCTCAGCCTGGTCCTCATAAATGACATGCCTACGGCCCTCACTGATGTTCGATCCATCCCTTCTCCAAATAATGTGGGGTTTAGGGTGACCCGTCACAAGGCAGCTGAGTTTGGCGTGTTTGCCCTCAGTCACAGTGCAGGTACGGGTGAACACACCTTTGGGCAGCTTTGCCAGTGCAGATGCCCGCAGCTCATGTTCCAGACTCAGAGAACTGAAACCATCTGTGATGGTGGTTTTGGACGAAGAAACTGAGGAGCTTTCTTCAGTGCGATAGATGGAAATGTCCTTCTTCATTTCCTCTTTGCGCTTTTGTAAGTGAGAGAGGAGGGAGGTATTCTTATCTGCAGTCAGGTGGCGGGAGTCCTGCGCATCTACAACAAGAGCTGCTGCAGTGTGTGCTCGGCCAACAGTGTTCTGGGCCCTGCAGGTGTAGGTACCGCTGTCCAGGTTACGCACACTTTGGATCTTTAAGGTGCTGCTGTCGCTGTCAGAAACAATCTTGATGCGGTTTGTCTCCCCCAGGTAGCGCCCATCCTTTTCCCAGTCAAAGTTGGCCTCAGGGTAAGCTACAACCCGGCAGTGGAAAACAACATCGCCTCCCAAACCTACACGTGCAGATGTAGGCTTTACCAAGAAAACGGGGGCCCTCTGAGCCATCT
>NW_019471457.1:0-1419 GCF_002814215.2 Seriola lalandi dorsalis
GAAATTAAAGGCACATCTATAATAGCAAAATATCAGCAAAATGTCAACTGTTCTTTTACAGATTCACAACAATAAAAAACTGCTTTGTCCTCCACAGGTCAATTTCATGAAATTTATCTGAAAATAAGTCTTGGATGGATTCCTGACAATTATCCTATTCAGCAATTTTTTACACAAACGAAATCAAGTCACTGCTCGTGTGTATTGTATTTATGTAAAAGGGATTATGTTGCCTGCTGATCTTAATATTGTTAATAATAATAATGATCAAACATAAGTAGTACAATAACACTACAAAGGATCGTAAACATGGAGTCATGGATGACATCTATTCTAACATGAAAACTTATAGAAAATGAGCACACACAACACACACACGACCCACGGCAACTCGATTACAAATGGGAAACAGGTGCCTTGAAACACCTGAATGACACTTTGCCAGATAAATCAACTCATGTCATCATTCATTCACGTCTCATTTGAAAATCAAACAAATGCTGAAAAAATGTCTGCATTATCTGCCTAATTGCAGTTCCTTTTGTTGTTTCTGCTTCCTTCCATACTCAGGCTGCCATCTGTTCGCTGAATCCCTGAGGATTAATATGGATAAATCCATAAATCCGCCATAGCACTATGCTCATATTTGTTTACTGTTCATCTCTGTAATTTGCTTGTTTACATTAGGCATAAGTGCTTGAAACGGGCCAGTATGGTGTTGTGGCACATTAGATGCCTCTCTGAGTGGTGTTACTTAGAATTCAATACAGTACAGTTTGTCCATTTATTCATTATATGAGATATCAGTAAATGAGGGGAGAAAGAAGTGGGGAAAGATATGGAGCGAAAGTTCATGTCCAAACATGACCAAATAGTCTCTGCAACCGGAGACGGTGCACCTCCTTGTTGCCACCTTGAACTCTATGCCAACAGGGCTCCCAAGTCTTCTGACTTTCAACTGAATGTAGATGCTAATGGCGTTGTTTTTGTAAATGTCGGCCCAAAGAGGTCTATGGGTCAGTACAGGGCCTGTCAGGTTTGGAGGGAAAGTTTTTTCAAAACCTGTGTCCATGAATAATTGCTTGTGCTTCATATTATCAATTCATATCCTCAAACTGATCATTCTTGTAAATGATGCTCTGAAATGCCATATGTGCTTGTTACACAGGCTGTTGGTTTTGAGTTATTCAGATTCAAGCACTGGGTATCATCAATATCAGTCTATCAGACCGGTAGAGACCACTAAAGAGATCCAGGCTATATATCAAAACATGACCAAATAGTCTCTGTAACTGTTGTGGATTTGGTCACAGTTCTTTGTCGGTCGAGGGCTGTTTCTGTCAGTGTCACAACTAATCCTGCCTCTAAAAAAAAAAAAAAAAATCTCATCCACCTTACATCCAAAGTGTTTTTTCCACC
>NW_019471458.1:0-1885 GCF_002814215.2 Seriola lalandi dorsalis
CGATGGCATTCTTTGTTTATCTACTCCAGGGCCACGCTCTTCATGTCTCTTTGTGTCGCTGTCACCAGAGCAGTAAGCACTGGAGGAGGGATGGAAACACGGTAATAACAGTGGAGACTTGTTTGTTTGTCAAGTCAGCTCTGGCTCTCCAGGCGAGGGCATTGCTGGATTCATGAAACATGACAGCTGTTTAGATAGGGAGAGAATCTGCCTTCAACAACATCACTAAAGAACTTGACACTTAATAGTCTATACACTCTGAAATGCCATTTCAATGTAATATTTGTATGTCATTGTCCTGTACACAGCGGGGTTTTGAGTGATGCAAGACATTGCTAGTTTTATTGATGCATAAAGACGCACAAGCAGACACCGTGTTTTTTTTGTTTTGTTGTTTTTAAGGAAAAGTCTAGGAGTCCTCCTCATCCATAGCGTCACCTCTGACCCTTTTCAATGTACATAATGCTAAAGATAAATAAATACTTAAAAAAAAACAGTAGAAATTTGGTTAGTAAATGATCAAGATAAAGTGTTACCCAGCCCAAACCCAACTGCAGCCGTGCCTGTCATAGTGTATGATACAAATCCCAGTGAACAAGGGGCATTAGCCTCACAAGCTAGCGACCAGTATAGAATAAAGCAAAAGGTATGGCGCAAGGTTTGGGTCCCATGCAGGACCTTGGATAAAGACTTAAAGGTTCATTTTTATTATTGAAAAAATATTAGATATTTTATGAACCAGTTTTGTTTGCCTTTGTAGTCCAGCAGCCTGATTTTCTATCCGCTCAATAAACCTGAAGGTCTGTAAAGTAAGATGAGACAAATGCATCAGTAAGTAGTTATCAGCACTATCAGCATTAGCTGGCCTGATCGTTTGGTGTAATATTCTTCGGCCTACAATTTCCACTTGCATTTTGTGTACTTTGTTTGTGTATTATTTTTTGTAAGCAAGACTGTAAGTTTTGCTGAGCAGTGGCAACAGCAGCCTCTGCAGCCATGAGCTGTAATTACAGGACACTGTCACGTTACTTTCTGTTGGACTCCGAGTCCGAGCAGTTGAGCGTACTGGAGGCCGCGTAGCCCTGGAAGCTAACAGCTTGTGTACAGAAAACAAAGCCTATCAGTCACTCAGGCAACAAACACAAAATCATTTCATTATAAACCAGCAACCGCACGGTACACTCATGTGGACTCATCTTTCAGCTAATCTGATTAACTGAAAACATCTGAACCCACAGCAGCTGTGTGCTAAAATTTAGATGCTAGGAGCTAGTCTCTTCACTTCTTAGTTAGCTGTGTATGATGTAAAGCATTAAGCACTTCTCACGGGAGGTGGTACCTGCTCAACACAAGAACAGGCCACCTCGCTGCAATAATATTCATCTGCATGTTGTCTGTTGCAGATATCATTAGCCGTTTATGGGAATGTCAGCTAATGTGATGATTAGTGTTAATGCACAAACATAAGAATGATCCATCAAGCACTCAGGCTCACGATGTCCCTTTATGATTTATCATTAATGACTGTGAATATGGCCTGGCTTTCAAAATGACATTACACAGGGGCCGTGCATGTCGGCGCTGTTTCCGGTGCTGGATGTCTGCAAAGCTCTCTGTGCTACGTGCACAATCACACAAGGGGGACAAAGGCCACACTAGGCACTTTGCTTTTAATGAGGATAGCACTGAACACATGTGTTCCCTTGTCATCGCACTAAAGAGCTTGAATGCAGATGCCGATGCTTCCGGTGACAAAAACGACATCTGTGAACATCTGCTTTGGAAATTGAAGCTGGCCTTGGAACGGAACATTGACTTTGTTTTCCGTCTTCGTGGACCAATTAGGGCTAACAGATTTACACAGCCGGATCAATCTGAAAACAAT
>NW_019471459.1:0-3936 GCF_002814215.2 Seriola lalandi dorsalis
ACAGTGTTGAAAAACTAACATAGTGGAGAGCTTTGCAATTCAAAGCCTGCATGCTGAATTTGCACAGTTATTTACAGCATCTGTAAAAGTGACAATTTTCTGTCTGATATGTTTTACACGTTTTTCTGGCCTGCAACCAATTACATGTACTGTATGTCTTCTGGGGATACAAATTACCAGGCTCAAAGTGAGGGAGCACTGTGTGTAGATTTAAGCATGCATACTTGAGATTAATCAGTAATGAAAATAATTGTTAGTTGCAGACCTAAACTTAATATCTTTATGTTTGGACTGATGTTCGGAAAAGATAAGGAATTTTAAATTGTAATTGTAATAAGTATTTTTCATTATTTTCTAATATTTCATTGACAAAATAATTAATTGATGAATTGCGAAAATTACTGGCAGATTAATCAATAATGAAAATTATCATTAGTTACACCAGTATATTTAAACATAACACAGTTTATTTTTTAAGTCTCAAGGTGGGAAATATACAACACTAAGTTACATACTCAATGGTCTCAAAATAGCTTACTAATTTTTTTTATTTTTATATTAAGAGCCTTGCTTTGGTCTGATGTTTCCAACTCCACGAAGTCACTACCTATATAAAGTGTTTATATGAGTTGGTACCTAATGCCATGTGCCAGTGTTCTCGCAAAATAATGTTGAGGTTCCTGCAGACAAGCTGGATGGCGTACACAGAGAAGGACCAGCCGCCAACTATCAACAAATAGAAAGGGCTTTTCTGTGGAAGCAACAAACACAATGTAATTAAGATAATTAAGGGACCAAAGTGATTTAACCTATAAAGTCATAGATATTTGAGGAATATGAAGTACCTTACCTTTGGCAAAAAGCGTGCCAAAATGAAGAAGAGGATGATGAGAGAGGCGATCATGCCTGTGCTCATACCAGCAGAGTAGAAAAAAATTTGACTCCTTTGTGTAAGAGAGAAAACAATTGTTGATAACATGTAAGAATTATGAAAAACTCTAACAAGCAGACATTAAATAAAAATTACCTGCTGAGTGAGTCTGCAAAGACGAACAACAACGCCCCAGAGAGGAAAACCAAAAACAGATAAATATCAAACTCTGCAAGGAAAAAAAAAAAAGGGAAAAAAAAGCATATTAAACATGTAATATCTGTCAATGGTCAGAAAATGATTTTGTCTTCCACTTACTGCGGACAGGTTTGACAGTGTACTGAGTTCTTTCAATGGGATCAATCTTGAAGCATGTCTTCTTGCTGAACAGGCTGATGTTAATTGTGGTTTCATTGTGCCGTTCACGTAGCAAGCTCTGAAACCAGCCCCAGAAACTGAAGCGGTCCAGCTCCTGCAGCTCCTCTTCACCTTCCACAGTTTCCACCTTGAACATGCTTGAACTCCATATTTTGATCTGTCAGAAATTTTCAGTTATAACAGACCTTAAGGAACTGTAAAGCTTTAAACCACATTTGCCCATTAGTTAGAATTTACCCCAAAATACCCAGACTGACAGAGGAGGAGCTGTGATAACATCACTTTTTCTTGAACATTACCTCATATTTTTATCTCTCATTTTGTGAGTAAATCAGTTAAAGAAAAAAAAACTTACACTCTAGGTTCATGTAACTTACCTGAATTCTTGTCCATGTTTGCCTCCAGCTTGGCACTATGGAGTTTTTGTAACAGAACCGGTTGGATCCTGACAAAACAGACTGCTCTCCGTCCAGCAGATCAATTATTGGATGTTTGTTACCTGGGTTTGATAAGCAGACATGTAACACTGAGACTGCATCACATGTTACTTCCTAAGCTGGCCTATCTCAATGAAGAATGGTTTGTGACCAAACCAAACTGTAAGTTAGACTACTAAGAATAATGAATATTGCCTACTGTATTTAACTTGCTACAGGAACCAGGGGGTCAGACTTTGGCATGCAACTGTATATCTCCCTAACTCGCTATATACAGTGCAGTTTGCTTTATTTATGTTTACTTACAACAAACTTTAAAACTTTTTTGGTGAAACATTTCTATTTCCTCAAGATAACATCGACCCAATAACTCACTTCATACAGGACTGAAATCTCACCTGAGAGTCTGAATAAAGACTGTCAGAACTGTCTTTATCCCCTGGTTGTTCCCTTCACACTCAGTTTAATATCCTGTGAGCTGCTGTAGCTGCACATACACTCACTTGTCATTTTAATAGGAGCTAGCTAACCTATCTAACACTAATGCAGTTAAATACACCACTGCAATAAAATCCTCCTTCGTGGAGGTTATAATGTTCAGGTTGTGTTAAAACTGTGTTAGAGAGGTGTTGATTCAACTGTTTGATCATGTGATCACATTTGTGGTGCTGTTGTGAACTGTATTGCATAATACAGGGAGGTGTGTCTGCTGTTTACCCTACCCTCATTGATTTGAATGGGGTAGACAATATAATAGGAACACCAATCAAACTAATGCAATACAGTTCAACAGCACCACAAACTTCAACCCCTAAATTATGGATATAAAGTAGAATCAACACCTCTCTAAAACAGTTTCAACCAAAACCAAAATCAAAACCAAGACTGAACATTGAGACTTTCGTGAGGATATGATTTATTGCAGGAAAGTTGTATTAGACTGCAATAGTTTTAGTTTGTGTATATAAACACGTTCCTGATCAGTGAGGACTGGGGAGGTGTTGTATTATTAGTACGTTAAAAATAAAATGAGGACGAGTCGTAAACTCAAGCAGATTTGTGCTCAGCAAATCTACAACAGCAAAATAAAAGACATGGCCAAATGACATTAAGTCTGTCCTTTATACAGAGTATCAATCAGAGGACAGCCAGAAGTAACCGAGCTATGAGGATATATGAATTATCTTAACATAAAGTAACTACTGTTTAACTGCAGCAAAGACCAAAAACAAGCTAGCCGGGGTTAGCTAGAGCAATGTTACTTATTTAAAATACGTATCATTTAAATTAAAGTCTCTGTTATTACAGCGTAACATTGCTTCTTACCTGTATCCTGGAGTGAGGTTTTAGGTAAACAGACAAGCAGCACCATGAAAACCTTTAATTTAGCCCTTGAAGACTTGAAACCGTTTATCATTTTCATGCATCCCGCCATGATGAGAGCACCATGTCCCTCCTCTTACGTCTTGTCCCGCCACTTCCTCCTCTGGGCTTTTGGTTGAGTGACAGGCCGTTCAGCCAATCACAACACCAGACTAGATGTCGTCACTACGAGTGTACGTTCAACGTCTGTACATGGTTTGGTTGGATTAAAACATTTCCTTACGACCAGTCTATAGACCTGAGAGGGTAGAGAACAACATTTTGAGAGATAAACGTTACATTTTATAATTTCTTTGATCAATTATAAAACCTTTTAACAAAGCACTACAAATACATAATTTACTTTAAAATTCTCAAACCACTGGAATGTGCCCATATCAATCAATAAAGTGTCAGTCATGTGTTTTAAAATAATTTTATGTGATTGCAATAAGTTTTTTTTGTAGCTCAACTCATTTGGAAACTTTTTCTCTTTTGCTGTTTTACCTTTGGTGCAGACAAGAGCAGTATTAGTAGTAGTTTGACATTGGTGGCGTAAGTAAATACAAAGAGAGATGTGGAAGTGGCTGAAAGATAAGCTGCTCTTGTAAATAAAGGCTTACCAGTGGCTTCCTCCTATAAAAACACCATGATGGGTGCAACCATTAAGGCCAGTAAAGGATTTTAAGGTTCCATTTTAAGACAATGTTAAAATGAACAGTAAAGTAACAGAGAAATTACGTCTCTATAATTCTACACCACTATATGGCAGCTACCAACCTTTTCTTAGATCCACGGGTGAAACAGGACTTCATTCTGAAATAAATGCCAAGTTTTAGCCTTGTGTTTCCTGTTTAGAAGATAAATTGGCATGCACTTGGAAGCCAA
>NW_019471460.1:0-1413 GCF_002814215.2 Seriola lalandi dorsalis
ATGAAGCTTCTCATTCAAATCAGACTTCTCTTTGCTGAGGTTCTCCACATCTTTGGTCAGAGTTTTATTGGATTCTTCAAGCTGCACAGAAATGTGAAATTTATTTATTTTCCTGATTAAAAAACTGATTAATATTGTATCTTGTATCTGCAAAACGTTGTCATGGTGGAGGGGCATAATAAGTTGGAGAGACACTTAAGGTTTTCCTCACTCGTGCAATGGTAGCCTCCTTTTCCCCGATCTCCTGCTTATGTCTAGTCACCGCCTTCTTGTTCTCCTGGCTGAGCTCAAAGTACTGTTCCTCCTGAAGCGCCCGAGCAAGCTGCTCTGACTCGGCCTTGGTCACCGTCAGATCAAGCTGGGCAGACAGGGAGTCCCTTTGTCCAGGACGAAACAAATTTTATACGTTAGTTAAATAAAATCCTCGTCGTCGGACATCAGACAACAACAAAAATTTAAACAAACAACAGAGCATTAAAACATTAGCTGGTCAATTATGAATATTTGGATGGTTAAATCTATTAGTCGCATGGCTGCAGTGTGCATGAAGAGAATTCAGTTTCTTACCTTTCACTGCACAACTCATGCACCTTTTTATTAGCCTCTTGTACCTGCCGGTTCCTTTCCTCAATCTCCTCTTTTAGCTCCTTGACCTGAGTTTTGTAAAGCGTCTGAGGGAGGACAGACAGGTTCATTTAGACCACAGCATTTACACTGAATAAAGTGGGCAAAGGCAGTGGGGGACTGAGAGACTTGTACTTACAGAAAAATACTGTTCGGCCTCAAGCTGGTCCTGAAGTTCCCTCATCTGTCCCTCGTTGCCTCTGTATTGTCTGGTAACAAATCATCAGAAAAAAACATGAGGTAACTTCATTAAATCCATGCATCTGACTAACTTTACACTCTCACGTGTTTCTATGCAACACTCTTTAGCCAGGCAAACAAAGCCAGACTCTAAAAAGTCAGCCGCTGTTGTGAGTGCAACTAAAAGCACAACCCAGCAGCACTGGCTGCTCTGCTCGCCAGAGGATTAGCCACAGAGTGGATGGAGCTGGACTCAGAGTAAACCCTAATCCTGTGGTGTAAACACGGTCACAGAACAGCTTTGGCATAGTCACCCCCTAAGCTGGAATAATAGCACCTATTTGAAAATAGCAGTCAATTGTAGAGCAATTTACGCCCCGACTTCCAAAGAGCATTACTGGGCAGTGCAACAATAACAGAAAAGTAGATCTCCTGGCTGGAGTTGCTGCCAGTTTGTTTGAGAGTAATAATAACAACTGGCACAATATCACAGGTAACCTCAAATGTTCCTATTTTCCTAGAAAACCTAGAAGGGTTATTTTATGCACATTAAACTAGACTATGTCTGGTGCAATGTAAGAAGTGGATGAACAATATATATATATATAT
>NW_019471461.1:0-1884 GCF_002814215.2 Seriola lalandi dorsalis
AAAAAAAAGGTTAAATTTAATGCAATTAAAATTACAATATGTTAAAACATGTGAACAGGCATTAAACATATATATTATTTTATGTTTTTTTACATAATATATCATTTTATTCACTGGTTTGATGTTATGGATAATAACACTGTTGAAAACTCAAACGCATGCAGGCCACCTGAGTGGACATGTGAAAATCTCTGTGAAAAAAGTGTGTTTTGAAAAAATTAAGTTATATTTTGTTTTTTCATGCCTAAAGAAGAATAAAAACACTTGAGAAAAAAATCCAGACTGAGGATATCATAATTCATGCATGAAAGGGTTAAGAAAGTCCCCCTCAGGCCTGTGTGACTTTGGATGCTCTTGTGATGCGTCTCTCTTCAGGGTTTCTGGTTTCTCCTCTGATGATGAGTTTTTCTGTTTCTCTAACTGTCTGGAAACTTGTGTTTGTGTCTTACAGGCCTCACGTTGATGTAAAGAAACTCGGTAGGAACACCAAGGTGGTAGCAGAAGCACTGGCCAGGGTCATCTACAACCTCACAGAGAAGGTATAAACGGATGGAGAAAATCTATCAACACTACATGCAGTGCCAGTTTTTCCTGCCTGTGATGTGTGATGTTTTTGTTCCTGTACAGGGGGCCCCTGGAGACCTGCAGATCTTCACAGAACAAATGGTAAGTCACTAAACTTACATGCACGTGCTATGAGTCTGAGTGATGCAGTGATGGAGGTTTAATCACTGGCAGTTGTGATTCTAAGGTTTTAGCAGTGTGGCTTTGCTGTAGCAGAATGACGACGACCAGAGATTAATCCATGTCAGCTGATTCATCTGAATGCATCACAGCTGAACTGAAAACAAAGTTCACTAGACCTGTGTCATATGTGCGTGTCCTGTATATTAGCAGAAAAAGATGCCATCGTATTATGCTCCTTACTTCTTCTTCCCCGTGGGTCGGTGCCAACGGTTGACACTTTGTTGGCGCCTATTCGCTCAACCGCTTGAATCAGTGAAAATATTCTGTGCCAAGGTTTTGTGCAATCAATGCTCAGTCTTCCATCATCTTTCATGTAATCACCATATTTTTTTGCCAATCACAAACTCATCCTAGTATCAATGAAACAACAAGGACATAATTTGCGTTGCCATTCAAAATATTTATAATTTGGTTAGTTGTGAAATCTGAGCACAAATGGACCAGGTTATTCCAAAAAAAAATAAATGGGTATTGCTCAATCTAATAATTATTTCCAATTTATTTCACTGTATGTAACGCTTTCCATCACAGGCTGATGGTGAATCTGTGCAGCTGTACAAGTGGCTGTGTTCATTCTGTACGCTGTTGTTGTAATATGGTTGGCGTCACATCAGCAGGTCCAGGAGGAGCAGTTATCAGCGGTGGTGGACTGGCTCACAGCGCAGCCGCGAGCCGCCCAGCTGGTGGACAAAGACAGCAGCGTGGTATCCACTCTGGAGTATCACCTCGGACGCTACCTCAAGGATGTAAAGAGACACTACGTCAAAGCTGACAAAAGGTAAACACAAGGGTGGAGGCGAACAGAAAACGCTGCCACACATTTTGCTACTGTGAGCCCATCTTCCCGTCTGATGTAGCATAGTCTTGAAAAGAAAAGAAGAAAAAAAAGAGTAATTACATGAGTTTTAAATTTGACTGTAACATCAGCCTGTTGACACTGGTTGAAATATGTTGTCACAAAACTGCAACTAGTAATAAGTCTTTCCAGTATATTCCCAGAAATGACAGATCTAATAAAACTTGTAGATTGTGATCTGGTTTCTTGACAGTTTTTACCGTTTCTCCTCCTCAGGGATCCAGAGTTTGTATTCTACGACCAGCTCAAGCAGACTATGAACGCTTACAGGTACGCTTTAA
>NW_019471462.1:0-1884 GCF_002814215.2 Seriola lalandi dorsalis
ATCCTCTATAAAGTGCATTCAAGTGACTTGAGTCCAGGTTGCTGTGTTTGTGTACAGACACATATCTTTGCACAGTAGGCTATTGCACAGACCTATGTTTTGTGTACACATCGGCATGTGGTATGTGTGCCTCTGTGATTCTCTGTGTATGTTTATATGTATTTGATACAAGATTGAATTCAGATGAAAGCCAGCATTTTGGCTCTGAAGGTCGTGTATGTAATTTGGGTTGACAATCTCTCTTCGTGCGAGCATAGGTTTATTCAAACGGCTACATGCCGCTCAAAAACCTCTCTGCTTTTCCAATACAGTATGTTTAAGATCCGCACTCCATAATTACCGGAAAAGGGGCACATGTGGGTTGATGGGACAAAAGACAAATCATGTGCATGCACATATATGTAAATAAACAAACACATGCTAAACACATCAAATGAGATGTGTCACTCATTTTACCAGTGAGTTTTAAATGCAGGCTGAACAACCACAACATTACCCAGCACAGTTCAGACATTACATCCTGTTGCTAATGAATGTATGCTACATCTAAGGCTCAGTTGGAGAGTATTATTTAGTAACTTCATACCACCATGGGATTTGCTTGCTACACCATTTGAAAAAGACTCTCAACCTCAGCAGTAACATTATTTCTTGCTAAACCATCGATGTTACAGTCAACAACCAGTTGTTATTCACACTTTTCGTTCTCCATTTCTCTCTCTTCTGCCATCAGCTTGCAGCCCTGGCACCTTCAAGTCCAAACAGGGAGATGGCTTCTGCTTGCCCTGTCCTGCCAACAGCCGTGCCAGCTCAGGAGCAGCCAGTGTTTGCTCCTGTCGAAACGGCTACTACCGCTCAGACACTGACTCTCCTGACTCCCCCTGTACCAGTAAGTGAAGGCTGCTGTCATCTGACAACTGTATAGTATCACAATTTTTACACCAAATTTTTACATCAAAACTTCTGTATCTTCTTGTTCCCAATCAAAATACAGAAATTTGTTGAAGTCAGATAGTATTGAAATGTTTTCGCTAGCCATAAAACAAAGTGCTTGACTGTGTGGTAAACGTTCTCCCAGACTTCCCGCTTTGTATTGTGCCCTCAATGCCTGATAAAAGCAATCAGGAGTACATTCCCACCACACCACATGGACAACAAACAAGCCTGCTTGCTTTCCCAGCGTTATCCAAAACTTTTATCATCCAGCCCCTCCCCTGAACCGCCTCTCTGTGAAGTCTATCTGTTCTCAACGCTTCCACCCCTTTGCAGACAGAAAGAAGAGGAATTTTTCTAGTAGTGGTGCCTTCGTTAAGAGCAAATACGCACACGTAGGAGCTAATTCATTCACTGCTGAAGAGAGCAGAGGATCCTTTTTTCTGTTGCTGCGGTGGGAGGCTGATTCTTTCACAGTGCAGTGAGAGATAAGGCTCTGGTAATTGGATAAGAATTGCCAAGGCTCTGCCAATAGTTTGTCTCGCTCGTCCCCCCCAAGCACTTTACACGCACACACACACACACACACACACACACACACACACATACACATACACACACACACACAAACACACACTGGAAATGAGCATGCAATTCAAATTTGAACTCCTGTCCTCTTTTTTTCTGCAAAACTGCTGGAACGGTCTCTTGTTATGTGGAGGAGAAAAAAAAAGTGTTCTACTTAATGCATGAAAGATGTACTAATACCACCGCAAAAAGAAAATTCTTGGGTCATGAATTATGTTGATAGCAGCTATGGAATAATGAATGTATGTGTGTATAATGATGTGTAAACTGTGTCTTTCAATATGAATCTTTGTCTATTGTCAGTATGTCTCTGCACTGTCACCAAGACAAATTTCTTTACACCTATTGTGCATGGAGATTAAA
>NW_019471463.1:0-1884 GCF_002814215.2 Seriola lalandi dorsalis
CAGTTGTTTGGGAGACAACATAGTAACACTACTGCCCAGCTCACGTAGTGCTTGAGCAGTGTTGGACTTTGAGATCACAGACTTGACAAGGCGCTTCTTCAGCTTGAGTCATGATAGAGGACAGGAGAAAAAGAGAAGAAGAAGAGATTGACGAAATTTATTACTTCTGTCCTGGCTGAATGGACGACGTGTGAAAGTCAGTGTAAAGTTTGGGCAGCAAGTCACTGATACCTGTCTGATTCTGGGGTTGTCGCAGTTGTCAAGCTGAGAGAGGAGTTTCTTGCTGAGCTCAGGAGTCAAGTCTGGAGCATCATAATAATAACAAGCCAGTGTGCCGAGCCTGGAGGGGATTAAAAAGGCATGAATGTATTCATCCAAACAGTTTTAATGCAGTAATGTACACACATTAATGCATGATTACAGACTTGTCCATATGCTCTGCGAACTCCTCCTTCTCACTGAAGCAATCCTGAACTCTCTGGAGGAACTTCTTGCCCAGGCTGGGCGTCATCCTGGTCGCCCTGCTCAAGGTGGATCTGAACATGGCTGAGCGGAAAAATTTACACAGCTGGAGGAGAAAGTGAAAAGGAAACAAACCAACAGAGCTAAAAATTAAAATCTTATTATTTGCTGCTTTCAGTACTATTTGGTCCTTCTCCTTCTTTGCACCCCCCCGACCTTTTCTTTGGGAGAAGAATCAACATCAGGTGGTGCTAAACGGGAGAGGTACGGCCCCATCATGGTCATCGCTTCCAGGTTCAGCCATTTCAGTGAAGCTTTGCAGCGCTCCAGATGTGCTACGGAATAAAAGATTGTTATGTGATTGTTGTTTAATGACATGACATTTCACTTGCTTTGTATGATTTGCATTAGTGAAGCTGCTTTTTGCTCATATTCCTCAAATGTTTCCTCTTAGTTCTCGTCTCTTTCTCGTTATTTTAATCTGGTTTACTTTATTTCAGCTGCTTCATTTATTTTCCTCAGCCTCATTTAGTCACTTCTACTTTAGAGTTTAGAAGGATTTTCTTTTCTTCTCTCTCCTCTTCACTCATTTCCCCCTCATTTCTAGTGTTTGTGGTATGAATTTATCAGATTTTCTTGTAAATAGTTAGAGGTGAACATATCAGAAAGTGTGACTAGATTTCTTTGTGAACGTGGTTCCTGACTTGTTGGATTTGACTAATCTCTTACTTGATCTTGAGTGAGATGGTGGCTTCATTGTGCAGTTGAAGTAATTCTGAGTGATCTGCTCTTTTGCCCATTGGGCCACCCGAGTCCTTTGATTGTCAGACATGGGATCAAACATCTCCTGCAGCATCTTCATCCTGGAACCAAGAGCAGTTTTAAAATTCAAGGAAAAGTTGATGAGAGACAGCGGAAGAATTACGGTAAGCGCATCAAAACACACACATCATTTTCATGTTTTGTCCCTCTGCTTTGGAAGGAAGGTTCATTTTTGAAGAAGGCATGTCCAGCAGTGCGGGTTTGGCAGCCCACAGCAGTGTGTCATAGTCATCTGAGTCCATGTTGTTTTCACTATTTGTGGTCAAAGTTGCCCAGGACACTGGGGCCAAAAATGCTCGCACGTAACATGCAGATGCCTCCTGTGGAGAGATGGTAGGTATGATTAGACTTCTAGAAAGCAGCATTAACTCATTCATGGATTATGGTGTTTTCGTTGTTAAGATCTTGGCATTAGTGTACTTACAGAAGAGTTTCTCATCAGCCTGATCATGTTTGCAAGATTGGTGCAATTCCACATCTTGATTTTCTAAAAAAAAAGAAAAAAAAAAAGAGTTGTGTCAAATATTAACATCATAGTAGTTAGTTACCCAGAGTAATACATAAACATAATGGATTACATGTTTCAATCATTTTTTTTTT
>NW_019471464.1:0-1884 GCF_002814215.2 Seriola lalandi dorsalis
GTGCTTAAAATTGCTGAATTTAAAATACAGTCTATATGACAGGAAAGGTAATTGGTCTATTAAGACTCAGATAAGAATTTGCTTCACCTGTGAATGTATAAAAAATATTGCCATACTTAGAGAGAGTTACTGAGAGATACTTTATAGTGCCAGTTTGTCATCATAACTCCACAGGGTGTAATGAAAACTCTGCATCTGGTGACAGTTATATGAGCCCTGGCACTGTCAGATGGGAGTCTGTGTGTCTATGACAAACTTACCTCTTCAATCTGATTCCTCTTTAGAAGATTATCAATCAGAGTCTGGTCTGCTCTTTTATGTGCAGGTCAGGCCCAGCAGATATTTAAAAAAAAAAAAGAAAAAAAGCTGCCCATCATATTTTGTTCAACAGTTGTTGAGCACATATTTTTCCAAAATGGTAATTTTTGTCTGTTTTCCAGTTGCATGCCCGGTGCATTGCAAGGTTTTGATTTGATGCAACCTCTTCCAAAAACAGTGGACGAGAACAGACTTCACTTGAACTGAAGTGACCTGAAAAAAGTAAGTAACTGTTTTCCATTCTTTTCCCAAACAGATTTTTACAGCCAGCTTAACCTTGTCAAGAAATCTTTGAAGTCTCTGTATCATATGACATAAACAACAGATGTATCAAATGTTCGAATCTGCCGTTCAGAGCCCGACTTTTCAAACAATTAGAATGAAACTGAAGATTAATAATGTATGTGGAAATGCTATGCAGCATTGGTCATAGTAGAAACATTTGATCTGCACCTGGGATAAGCTGCTTACACAACCTTCACACCTGCATGCTCTAGACGTGTGTGTGTGTGTGTGCACTCGCGTGCACGTTAGCATAAGAAGGAGAGAAAGCAGGAGGAGGAGAAAAGGGGCAACAGAACAAGAAAAAGAAAAGGAGGGGAATGAGATTTAGAGGAAACAGACAGTAAAAGCAATGAAACTAAGACAAACAAAAACAGAATAACGTATCGACACAGGTGGCTGAGGCTCCAGGCAGCCATTTTCTCTCTCGCTCGCTCTGAGAGAAGCTGTAAAGTTTCTGTTGAAGTGCGTGCAGGATGTTTTCCGGGGGCCTCCCTCGCTCGGCCCGGGACCGTCTCTTTTATTCTCCCTTTGCACAGTTGCTTTTTCAATCACCCAACAACACTCTCCTGCATGTCAATGGCCTGGTTTCAATCAACCTGCAAAGCATTAACTCCTCCTTAAAACACTCCTCACTCTCTCTATCTGCTTTACAGGTCCATGACTCAGAACCAGGAAGACTATTGCGGTAACAAAGAACAATAAGTCCTTTCTGGTTTTCATTCGTGTTTGCTCCACGTTATTTAGCATGAAATAACTACAGCGTCTTTCTCCTTCAAGGTGTCATTTCTCAAACAATTATGAGGAGGGGTTTGTGGGAGCTGCTCCATGCTTGATATTACATGCTTATAATGGCTTAGATAAATTGTGGCTCTGAAGTAGTTTTGCGCATCGAGAACACTGATGTTCATTCACAGGGCTCAGCTGCCGAGCGATGCACAGACAGATGGGAAATAAGCCATCATTACTTACTATTGCTCATTTATCTTGAAACGGCTGCATTTAAACATAATTATCTCTATCGCAGAGCCCATTAAGACAGGACGACACAGGACATCTGTGTGTGTGTGTGTGTGTGTGTGTTCACTTCCACATGTGCTGTTGATCCTGAGGACTGCTGGAAAATTGAGATGATGATGTTCCATGTATTTTGGTCTGAAATTGCAATATTTTTCACTCTCTCTCTCTCTGTCCGTCTAACTCTCTCACACACACATACACACAACAGATGTTTTTATGTGTACTGCCTTGTTTTTACAGCTTTGAAATAGTCACGGCCCCTTC
>NW_019471465.1:0-1393 GCF_002814215.2 Seriola lalandi dorsalis
CAGTAAAAGCAATGAAACTAAGACAAACAAAAACAGAATAACGTATCGACACAGGTGGCTGAGGCTCCAGGCAGCCATTTTCTCTCTCGCTCGCTCTGAGAGAAGCTGTAAAGTTTCTGTTGAAGTGCGTGCAGGATGTTTTCCGGGGGCCTCCCTCGCTCGGCCCGGGACCGTCTCTTTTATTCTCCCTTTGCACAGTTGCTTTTTCAATCACCCAACAACACTCTCCTGCATGTCAATGGCCTGGTTTCAATCAACCTGCAAAGCATTAACTCCTCCTTAAAACACTCCTCACTCTCTCTATCTGCTTTACAGGTCCATGACTCAGAACCAGGAAGACTATTGCGGTAACAAAGAACAATAAGTCCTTTCTGGTTTTCATTCGTGTTTGCTCCACGTTATTTAGCATGAAATAACTACAGCGTCTTTCTCCTTCAAGGTGTCATTTCTCAAACAATTATGAGGAGGGGTTTGTGGGAGCTGCTCCATGCTTGATATTACATGCTTATAATGGCTTAGATAAATTGTGGCTCTGAAGTAGTTTTGCGCATCGAGAACACTGATGTTCATTCACAGGGCTCAGCTGCCGAGCGATGCACAGACAGATGGGAAATAAGCCATCATTACTTACTATTGCTCATTTATCTTGAAACGGCTGCATTTAAACATAATTATCTCTATCGCAGAGCCCATTAAGACAGGACGACACAGGACATCTGTGTGTGTGTGTGTGTGTGTGTGTTCACTTCCACATGTGCTGTTGATCCTGAGGACTGCTGGAAAATTGAGATGATGATGTTCCATGTATTTTGGTCTGAAATTGCAATATTTTTCACTCTCTCTCTCTCTGTCCGTCTAACTCTCTCACACACACATACACACAACAGATGTTTTTATGTGTACTGCCTTGTTTTTACAGCTTTGAAATAGTCACGGCCCCTTCCTACTGATAATTCATCTAATGCGCTGTCGTGTTCAGCTTTGGACCATAACTTCATGCTTGTTCGTAGACTGATGTGCTGTCTGAAAAACAGGCCGTTACAGAAGCATTAAGAAGCCTGTATAATGTCTCTTCATATATTAGCAGCTGGTAGTCAGTGGTAGAAGAAGTATTTAGACCCTTTATTTAAGTAAAAATATTCCTTTACGAATACACGTCAGGCATTCAAAGTTCAACTCGAGTAGTTCGAGTTCCCTCTTCACAACCTCAAACTCAGGACCCACTCAGGGTCTTCTCAAGTGCTTGTTTTGGAACCTTTGACTGTA
Organism: Seriola lalandi dorsalis; assembly: GCF_002814215.2. Lineage (NCBI taxonomy): Eukaryota > Metazoa > Chordata > Actinopteri > Carangiformes > Carangidae > Seriola > Seriola lalandi. Next base: position 1,267 of record NW_019471465.1, read on the forward strand.
CGCTGAAGCTCCAGAATAAGTGAATACAGTAGAGATGGCTTTGTCAAAAGTGCAGTATCATTAACAGCAAGATGTAAAGTGAATAGATTTTCTTTTTTTTTTTAAGTATATCTTTTGGGGCTTTTGT
>NW_019471466.1:0-1389 GCF_002814215.2 Seriola lalandi dorsalis
TGACACATGTACACATACACCATGGACACACCAGGCTTGTGATGTGCTCGGGCATGAACGTCAACTTTGACTATCATAGGCAAGTTAAATAACTGACACACTGAAAGCTGAATTTGTGGATTATAGGTTAACCCAGCATTATAAAGACTGGACATGTGTCTGTGTTGTACACGGTGAAATCATACTTCTCCTTCACAGATTGCCGCCCACCTCGCCTCCTCTTTATAATATTTACATCCTAATACTCAAGCTGCCTACCACTTGTTTGATTTGCATTCGCTTCCAGATGGGATCTGCCCACAGAGCTTTATTTCCATTGACAGTATGTGGCTGGTCTGCACCACAGAATTTGCCTCACTCACTCATAACAATAGCTCTTAATGTTAATCGGTATACATTCACCTTTGGTGTTTCTTTTTCTGCATGTCATATGGTTTTGACTTTGTAAACCAACACCAGTCTTTAGAGTTCCAGCTCTCTTGTTGCCCTCTAGTGGCTGGCTGCAGAAAAATATGAAATTCCACCCACCTCTAATAACTACAATCCATCTTCTACAGTATGTAAAAAATATATAATTGATTAACTTCTTTGGTGCCACTTTTTTAATTGCATATTTTATCAGCTCTTATGTTTCTCTCTCTGGTATGATTTGTTTGATAATAAATTAGTTTAATCATCAGTGCCTGCAGAAAGTATGGGTACAGGGTTTGCATAATTAGGTGTGCAGTCCTTTGTGTTTCATGTCATTTAATGGCTGGTTTGGGGCTTCTGTGGTTTTATTTTGCCAATAAACAAAATGAAAATAAGAAAATGGAAAACTTGCACACAAAAGATGATGCGAATATGAAGTAGCAAGGTTACATACACACACAGTCGAAAAACTGTGTGTGTGGAGGGGGGTGGGGGTTTGAACTCATGATGTCAGCTTTGTGTGTGTGTCCGCAGATCTTTATGTGAAGCTGTACGTGGTGAATATTGCCACCCAGAAAAGGATCATCAAGAAAAAGACCCGAGTGTGTCGTCATGATCGTGAGCCGTCTTTCAACGAAACCTTCCGTTTCTGTATGAACCCCACCGGACACGCTCTGCAGGTAATCCCACCCTCAGTTCCATATACATACACCCACACACACTCAGGGGGAATACACATCTTCTTGTTGAGAACTAAATGATGTGTATGGTAAATATGAAGCTCACCATCACCGCTTAAGATCACAAGTTTATGCATTATATTCCATTTGTTTATTTCATACAAAATTCACGCTAAACTAAGCCACTCGACTGACGGCTAACTTCATATTTAGCACACAGACATGAGAATGAAATTGAGCAAGAAAGCGAAAAACCTGGTGGACTCCTTTGAAATGATCAATCATAAGACGTGTTGTT
>NW_019471467.1:0-1884 GCF_002814215.2 Seriola lalandi dorsalis
CAATATTGAACAGACAGCTGACGTACTTTTTATATTTAATGTATACCTTTTCTTGTGGTTAACTCTTCAGGTTCTGATACAAAAAACTCACACTTGTTACCAACCCTGTGTAAACACAAACATGTGCGCCCACCTGCACGTGAGCACCCACATTCACATTTAAGTTGATACAATAAAATGATCAGAAGATTCTATTACGAGAGGACATCAGAGGCAGACAGCCTGGCTGTTTTTGCAGCAGCAGTCAGACGGCAGCAGAGACATTCATTAATGCACTCACACACACGGACACGCACAAACCCAGCATGCCAGCTGACACACACACGCACACACACGCACGCACACAGGAGGAAATGTCAGAGATGGAAAGTGTCTCCTCAGAACAAGAACTAAGATGCAGCAGAGCCAAAAAAAACTCCTGATAAAATCAGACACGCCCCATAAATCCTGTAGATTTCAGCCAGAGCTGATTCAAACAGTAACATTTCTACAACTCATTCTGCAGAGGGCTGCTTCCTCCAAATCACTGAAGTACTTGTCCTCCACACACCATATGGTGACAAGGTGGCTCAAAGTTTAAAGTTGCCCCCCCCCCCCTTCTGGAAAAAGTAGCTTTGTACGTCTGTGATTGTGTTCATTCTCACCTTGTCCTTGAGTGTATCAGAAGTGTTTGTGTTCAGCTACAGCAAAAGTCTGACATCAATGTGACCCTCCCACGCCCAGAGACTGCCAAACCACATGAGAAGAACACCCAGACCTGTGCCGAGCTATTGACGGGAACCCTCTCATAAACCAACCTGAATGGAGTGGTGAATGAGTTCAATTCAAAAATTTTTGAACATCTTGTCGGTTCAGATGCACCAGACTAAATCAGAAAAGTGTGGATCTGAAAGGGATTCCATAAACTAGATGGCACAAGTCTAATGCATTTAGCAATAAACACATAAAAGCTGCATAGATTAGACCACAGTGATATGGCACTAGACCAGAGCAAAGAGCTATTTTACCACCACTCAAAATGATTAAAGCAGCATTAGATTGCATTTTGCTGTGGAGAATCATCAAACATTAAAAAAGTGGTCTGAACACAGTCTTTGCTCAGGTCTGGTGATATTTACATACAAAGACAAGACATGAGTGTCTGTGCCCCGCAGAAACTTTGTATCTGCAGACAGGCATCACTTCAGACACAGAGGAAGAACAACACAGACTCCGTGTCATTAGAGAGACGAAGACAAGGGTGAGTACCAGTGGGGACAGAGGAGGAGGAGCGCAGGCTGTCAAACTCTGAGAAGTCCTCTTTGGACGTACCGTTGGATGCACTGAACAGGTCAAAGCTACCTGAAAGGGGAAAACGCATACACACACACAGAAGATCACATAAAAAGACAGTAGACACACACACGTAGACAGATGGAAACAGACAACACAAGTATGAATGAGTTTGAATATTATGGCAAACTAAAAGACAACTGAACACAATAAGCACATAGACATTACTGTATGTGCTCCTTTTGACACAGCTGTTGAGGCTTCGAGACACTAACCAGCCACTGATAAGACGTGTTTTTCATTTTTTAAAATGCAGAGAACGCAAAGAGTGCAAACTTCGTCAAATGCTAAACAATTCTCCAAATCTGTTTTAGACTCAAATACATCATTCCATAACAAATTTTCTAGTGAAATGTTAAACTCTTTGGTGGAGGTACAGTTGTGGTACTGCAACTGATGCCAGGGACAAAGCTACTTTTTCCCCTGATGGTCACCTGGGTTGGATGTTTTGGGGCGAGCAGCTGCAGAGCTCCAGGGATCAGAGGCAGGAGTGGAGTTTGGTGCCCAGGGATCATTGCTCTTCATGGGTGGGACAGAAGGGGGAGCACCCCA
>NW_019471468.1:0-1884 GCF_002814215.2 Seriola lalandi dorsalis
GGCAGGAAAATGAACTGCAGCAGTACATTTAGTTCCTGTGGGTTCTTTTTCCTTTTTTCTTCAGGGCCTATTCTTTCATGGACACCAGCAATAGGCATGTCAAATTTTTAATATACGCCAACTCCGTTAATAAAGGCAATGCTGGTGAAACTGTAGAGTGTCTGGCAGATTCATATTCCTCCATCTCCACCACTCCACTCAACTCCATCCTTTACTATTATGAAATGCAAATGTTATGTCACCCGCCCACTTCACGCAGAGATAAATCTGTTATTCTGTGCATTACGACACAGAAAGTCAGCACCACAACGTTCTCATTGCAGCACATAGTCACACAGTGTTAATTTGCACTCCAGTCTTTACCATTCATGCTGCATTTTATAACCATTTCCTTTCCATGACGGGGAAATTAATTGAGTTTGAGACGCCACCACATATGGAATGGAAAAAGAGGCATATAATGGATTATTGCTTCCCTGAAAACAGGATTGGACCAAAATGATGGAATTGGCTGTGGCACTACAGTAAAGTATGATGAGGTATTGTTGGAGGAGAAACTCTCCCTTGGATCAAATTATTGTGATATTCGCCTAGTTCAGTCTGTGAGGGACTATCAGAAAAAACTGAAGAGAGTCACATCAAACCTCACCAGTCAGTAGTGCCAAGGCAGACACTAACAGTAACAGTAATCTGGATATCAAGCAACATACGACAGCTCAGTCAGATTCCCTTGAATGCCTCCATATTTGTCTGTCAGGAATCCAGGTGATAAAGATCACCAGGAAACTAGGGAGGATGAGCTAAGAGATAATTCTGGCTTATTACAACTATTGAACAATTACTTCTATCAGAGTATTTCTTTCTATCAGCAAATGACACTGCACTCACCAAATTATCCGCTACGTTCTCAGAACGTGGTGACATATACTTCTCACCACCGTAATATTTATCACAGTTTACTTTGACCTCTAGTCTACTCTCTGTAGTATACAATTCCCTCCCTGTAATTTGCAGATGATGTGGTGCTCTGTGGCCTCATCAGACCAGGACCTCCAGCATGCACCGGGGCTGTTTGCAGTCAAGTGTGAAGCGGTTGGGATGAGGTTTAGCAGTTCCAAGTCTGAGGCCATGGTTCTCTGCAGGAAAATGGTGGATTGCTCTCTTCGGGTTGGGATGGAGTTTCTGCCCCAAGTGAAGGAGTTTAAGTATCTTGGGATCTTGTTCATGAGTGAGGGAAGGATGGAGCAGGATATTGACAGGTGGATCGATGCAGCATCAGCTGTAATGCGGGCGTTGTACTGGACCATTGTATTGGACCGTTGTACTGGACTGTTGGGGTGAAGAAGGAGCTTAGCCGGAGGGCAAAGCTCTTGATTTACCAGTCGATCTGGATATATCATATTTGCTGGATGGATGGATGGATGGATGGATGGATGGATGGATGGATGGATGGATGGATGGATGGATAACCGAAAACTAATCACATATCACTCATCCTCTGCCAATCAACTTTTAATTTCATTGTGTTACTATTGCTCAGCAATCAACTTGTCGAGTACAGTGTTATGATAACTGACAGAAATGATGGGCAAAGCAACAAAAATAAAACCCAAGTTATGATAAACCAGAATTTTCCCGAAAAAATGCTCAAGTCTAAGGTAGATAAAAGCCAACAACATCAAGAAACACACAATAAAACATTAACTGTACATAAAAAAATACAATGTAATTTATTCAAAAATTTATTTTGAGGATTCATTAAAAAACACCAAAGGTGATAATATCTTTGCAAAAACCGTGCTGTACAGCTCAAGATCACATAATATTAGCACCTAGCTTTATAAAAATGTCAGTTATGTAATACAAACACTGGTGAGCGCATCA
>NW_019471469.1:0-1883 GCF_002814215.2 Seriola lalandi dorsalis
TTTTCATCTTGTTATGAGATTAACAGAAATCAACGGCTTCAAGGACGACCCCGTCTCCTAGAAATTATGTTTATATGCAACTAAACTTGCAAGAGCAAATATGTTTTGCAGGAAACATAAATCATGTTCAGAGGCATCACATTCTTTTTGAATGAATGAAGCTAGTAACAATCACCAGCAGGTGGTTGGGGGTGGACCGTGCTTTTGCAAAGCACACGACTGTCAGACCAAAGACTGGATTCCTGCACACAGTCCCATCTATGGTTTAGGCAACAAAAGCGCTTAAGGTTAAGGAAATGTTGTGGTTTTGGTTAAATGTAAATAAAAAGGTTGTGTCTGAAGTCGATGAACAACAAACCAGACCACAATCTTTCACTCACGTCAACCAAGTGCTGTGAGTGAATAAACATAACCATAAAAAAAGCTTAATAAAGCTAGTCACTACAGGTTGATATTATGCTCCAAGATCTGACATTTTGGTCGAAAACAAATCTGTTGTCTGTGAACATTTTATTACATTTACATTTTATTTCTTATGATCGAAATCATGATCTTTCCCCAAACCTAACCAAGATCGAACATTGACCAAAGCTTTGTCCCATCATAAAGCAGATTCTGGTCACAAATAATATATCATCCTACTGACAGGGAAGTCAGATCAGAAAAAGCTTCTTCGTGTCGTCTATATAGTCCATAATACACAAAACTCTACAACAGAGGCATGGTTGATCAGTGTGATTTTTTTAGGATCAATGTAATGAAGTGCCTTGATTTCTCCAATATCTAATTTGCTTGATTATCCAAAAACTACACAGTTTGGTCATCTTAACAGAAACAAAATCTCGACTGAGTTACCAGAAAATATACAATATTACAATGTAAAATTACATATTGATAAAATCTTCTATTACAGTATATATATAATATGAGAATAACACCCAATAAATTCACTTAGGAAGTATGAAAAAAAAGCTGCTGAATTAAGCTCAAATAGGAGGGTAAAGAATTTTAACAAATTAAATTACACCCAGTAATAGTGTTTGCCATTTGTTCAAACAGCTCCAGGCACATCTGAGCATACTGTGTGCCGCACTATACAAGTGGAAAACAGCAGTGTTAGCCAGGAGGCTGCCTCCTCTTCTCAGCACGAGCAATTTGTTGAGTCTGAAAGGAAGCTACATGGGGTCGCGACCTTGTCTCAACAATTCCCAGGAATCTCTCCTTACATAAGTGAAAATGGGGGGTGGGGGGTGGGGGGTGATGCGTTGTGGGTTAGAGGTGTGTTGATGCCAAAGGAGTTAAATCTATTCTGTTGGTGTTCATGCTGTAGGAGTAATGTGTTATATGTAACAAGATTTGACAGCTACGACAACAAAATGTTATGATTGCCAAGAAAAAGCCTCACAGAAATCAGATGTTAGCCTTAATCATGCAGTAAAGATGTTCAAACATTGTAAAGACAAACATGATTTTATACTAAATATACTCTTCTCATAGAACAAAATACTCCTACTCTAGACCACTGAGTATTGCTCACACAAAGCAGACCCATCTTTATCTGCCCTAAGGGAGTCCTTTGTGTGAGTGTAATATTTTCCTTTGAGTTAAAAAGGGAAAACCACACGATAGCGTGCCGTGTACATAAATCTTTATAATTCAAACAAAATGCTTAGAATTTTTAAAAACTGAGGCCACATGTTGGCTTTGGGGATTTGCATAATTGCTGATAACAATGGAAATAATTTATTTGGGTAAATAAACTGTCTTTTGTGGGAATGTTCCTAGTCTTCTTCCAGCAACATGCAAGCAAAGAAAATGTGGACTCGGGCTTTTTACTCCTCCTCAATGTTTTTTTTTATCAGTTTGAGGAGAGGAGATGAAGA
>NW_019471470.1:0-1883 GCF_002814215.2 Seriola lalandi dorsalis
TTTTCATCTTGTTATGAGATTAACAGAAATCAACGGCTTCAAGGACGACCCCGTCTCCTAGAAATTATGTTTATATGCAACTAAACTTGCAAGAGCAAATATGTTTTGCAGGAAACATAAATCATGTTCAGAGGCATCACATTCTTTTTGAATGAATGAAGCTAGTAACAATCACCAGCAGGTGGTTGGGGGTGGACCGTGCTTTTGCAAAGCACACGACTGTCAGACCAAAGACTGGATTCCTGCACACAGTCCCATCTATGGTTTAGGCAACAAAAGCGCTTAAGGTTAAGGAAATGTTGTGGTTTTGGTTAAATGTAAATAAAAAGGTTGTGTCTGAAGTCGATGAACAACAAACCAGACCACAATCTTTCACTCACGTCAACCAAGTGCTGTGAGTGAATAAACATAACCATAAAAAAAGCTTAATAAAGCTAGTCACTACAGGTTGATATTATGCTCCAAGATCTGACATTTTGGTCGAAAACAAATCTGTTGTCTGTGAACATTTTATTACATTTACATTTTATTTCTTATGATCGAAATCATGATCTTTCCCCAAACCTAACCAAGATCGAACATTGACCAAAGCTTTGTCCCATCATAAAGCAGATTCTGGTCACAAATAATATATCATCCTACTGACAGGGAAGTCAGATCAGAAAAAGCTTCTTCGTGTCGTCTATATAGTCCATAATACACAAAACTCTACAACAGAGGCATGGTTGATCAGTGTGATTTTTTTAGGATCAATGTAATGAAGTGCCTTGATTTCTCCAATATCTAATTTGCTTGATTATCCAAAAACTACACAGTTTGGTCATCTTAACAGAAACAAAATCTCGACTGAGTTACCAGAAAATATACAATATTACAATGTAAAATTACATATTGATAAAATCTTCTATTACAGTATATATATAATATGAGAATAACACCCAATAAATTCACTTAGGAAGTATGAAAAAAAAGCTGCTGAATTAAGCTCAAATAGGAGGGTAAAGAATTTTAACAAATTAAATTACACCCAGTAATAGTGTTTGCCATTTGTTCAAACAGCTCCAGGCACATCTGAGCATACTGTGTGCCGCACTATACAAGTGGAAAACAGCAGTGTTAGCCAGGAGGCTGCCTCCTCTTCTCAGCACGAGCAATTTGTTGAGTCTGAAAGGAAGCTACATGGGGTCGCGACCTTGTCTCAACAATTCCCAGGAATCTCTCCTTACATAAGTGAAAATGGGGGGTGGGGGGTGGGGGGTGATGCGTTGTGGGTTAGAGGTGTGTTGATGCCAAAGGAGTTAAATCTATTCTGTTGGTGTTCATGCTGTAGGAGTAATGTGTTATATGTAACAAGATTTGACAGCTACGACAACAAAATGTTATGATTGCCAAGAAAAAGCCTCACAGAAATCAGATGTTAGCCTTAATCATGCAGTAAAGATGTTCAAACGTTGTAAAGACAAACATGATTTTATACTAAATATACTCTTCTCATAGAACAAAATACTCCTACTCTAGACCACTGAGTATTGCTCACACAAAGCAGACCCATCTTTATCTGCCCTAAGGGAGTCCTTTGTGTGAGTGTAATATTTTCCTTTGAGTTAAAAAGGGAAAACCACACGATAGCGTGCCGTGTACATAAATCTTTATAATTCAAACAAAATGCTTAGAATTTTTAAAAACTGAGGCCACATGTTGGCTTTGGGGATTTGCATAATTGCTGATAACAATGGAAATAATTTATTTGGGTAAATAAACTGTCTTTTGTGGGAATGTTCCTAGTCTTCTTCCAGCAACATGCAAGCAAAGAAAATGTGGACTCGGGCTTTTTACTCCTCCTCAATGTTTTTTTTTATCAGTTTGAGGAGAGGAGATGAAGA
>NW_019471471.1:0-1883 GCF_002814215.2 Seriola lalandi dorsalis
ATATTTATTGTATGATGAAAATAAAATAACACATTCAAGGGAAATAAAATGTAGATTAACTTAAAATCTCTTTCGATTTTGAAACAAATAATTTCATTATTGGCAACAAAGTCCAGCTTGTGCCGCCAAACGGTCTGAGCATCCAAACCGAAAACAGCTTCTTTAGTTAAGTGAACTATCAACTACAAACACTTACCAAACACATAGTTCTGTTTATAAAAGCCATGAAGCAAAGCAGTGTACTCTTGCACAGCAAAGTGAAGAAAGTCCTCTACAAAGGTTCATTGATTACCCTTTCCTTTCACATTCATCAGTTGTGCACAATTTGGACATAGACCCAAAGAGCAAAGTGTATCACAGTGCATTCACCGTGCATTTTCTTGTGTGAGTCTTTTCTGAGAAGAGGCAGGTCTGGTCAAGTTTGAGTGATATCTGCATTGTTGGTTTTTTTCTTTAACTGAGAGAAAATAAAAGTGGTGTAATTTTTCTTTGGGATAAGGCATTTTCTAACTGTGCATATAGATAGAGAAACTACAAAATTCCCTGATATGTTATCAAGTGCTAAAGTATGTGCTCAACTACGAGGTGATGCTGCCAAGACAGGCAGACAATTTTTGTTGTAGTCATTTATTATTGCTATTTTCACCTGCTGTGTTATACTGGATTACATTATGAACTACTATACATCATGTAATGTCTACTAATGTATATGAACATGAAGAGATTGCCCCGGGGGATCCAAATCAATCAATTTAATTAAATGTATCATATGCATCTTGAAGTTCGGGCACTTCAGGATAAGAGGCTAGCAGTCTCTTGCTAATGCTTTGTGGACTACATATGACCTGTAATGACATCATATTCTGTGTACGTCATGTGAATTGAGGGTAAAACTGCATAGATCATTATGGGCTTATACTGAGAACTACTGTGGTGTTGATGATGGGGGGCGGCGAGAACAGAAACCCTCAGAAACACACACAAGATATGTCACGGCGAATGCAGAGCGATAACCTCTCTTGTACAGCAAACTTCTCATACAAATGTGTGCAATCCAGCAGTGAGATTGAAGTCAATGACATTGCATTGTTGTTGTTGTTGTTGTTGTTGTTGTTGTTTTTGTTGTTGTTATGAATTAGCTGCTGAATTATTCGCTTCTGTGATGATGGAGAAGAAAACAAGTCACAGCCCCTTTTTCCTCTCTGCAACGTGTGATGACTGAGGCATCAGACTTATGTTGCAACACCTTTCACGTACATGACTTAAGCACCTTCAGATTTTCACTTTTCTGGCTCCTAAGGTTCCTAGGCCTACAGTACTCCTACAAGTTATAGGGCATTGATATAAGATACAATTTCTGGAGCCAATTAAGGAAACACAGGAGTATTTTTGTACATAATTATGACTGACATTTCAAGTAGACTGCGATATTTACAACCACATGTGGGCACAGGCATGATAAATTTTGTGTGAAGGTCAGCAGCCACTTCTACCACGTGTGTGTCTTCTGCCTAAACTCCATGAAACCGGTAACAGGATAGTGGAAATAGCCTGAGAAATGGCATGTCTTTCAGTTGAGCTACATGCAATAACAATAGATTATTCTTCAATGTGGGGCTGGGACCTTGGGTTTGAATGTTGGCAGTGTATTCCGCAGCTGCTGGTACACAACTAACACGAGCTAACACAATAGGAGGGAAGAAACCCTATTTCCCCTAGCCTTGTGATCATCCTTCACAAATATGAAAATAGTGGAACTTCAACCTCACAGCATTATTATTACAATGTCTTAAGGACAAACAGTCACCACTAATAGAGAGAGAAAAAAAAACAAATCGACCATCTGGAACTGAAACACATAGGAGATTATCTTGATAATTCAA
>NW_019471472.1:0-1883 GCF_002814215.2 Seriola lalandi dorsalis
CTGGGTGTATATCAGAGCAGGTGAAGTGTTTCAGGAACTGCACTCCACAGTCAAAAGCAAGCAGGGTGATTAGCACACTGAGCCCAGCTCCTGGTGGTATCTCTGTCTGATGACATAGCATGCCCTCTCTCTTTCTGGATGACATAAATCAAAAGCCAGCCGCAATAAGCCTGTTTGACAATGAGCGCTGTACACATGATGGTATTTATTTCTGTTGTGTGCTCTGTAAGTGTTCTGGTCTGTGTCACAATATGGTTTTAATAAAGTTATTGAAAATCACTTCTCCATCTTTATTACTTTGGTCATATATACCCAAGGTTTCACACAGATATTGCTTCTGTCTAGCTAGTAGGGCAGTAGTAGCTATTGAAGACAGGTCATATCCTCGTCTTTGGGCTTTTGGTGTCATAAACGGGAGTTTACATTCCACTAATAGATAAATATTCATGTTGGAATTTAAAATGAATTGTTCCAGTATCATTTTAGACTTCATGTCTTTAAATACTTCTGTTGCTAGGCAAAAAGTTCAAATAAAACCCAGGTACCAAAATTAATCCAGCCCATACCTGAGCTACATGCTTGTTTTCCTTCTGGCCCAGTATACCCCTGCTTACACTGCCCAGATCTGGCCAATATACATCATAGTTGTCAGATTCCACTTCCACATCTGGACCAATTCTGGCGCACAGGAAATCTTGCAGCTGTCAGACAATACAGAAGGATAACAGCTGGAGTTGCCCAGATGTGAAAGTATGTGGGCCAGATTCGGGCCAAGGGCCCAAGCATGTGTTGGGCCAGAAGTTTAATTTTGCTATCTTGGAAGGGTCTTAGTAATAAAGAAACAACAGCTTCATAATGTAAAATTTAACATGTAAATGAATAAATAAGATGTCATGAAATTTGGCTTGAGATTGATATGTGCTCGGGCCATTTGGTCTCGAGACCTCACATTTCTCAAATTTACTGAGTCCTTAAGTCATATAATCACATCATAGTAAATCTTTGATAAAATCTTTGACTTTATAACATGATAAGCAGGGCGCGTCGAGTAGTGTCTCCTTTAATGTTGCCTAGCAACCACACTTAACGTTCTACCATGAATCAAGTTAATGTAAATTCAGTTAAAGGCTGATGAAAAACTGTTTTTCTTCCTCTCTTAATACACTTGTGGAAGTAGACACGGGGAAGCAAATGGGCAAAGTTTTTCTGTAAACCACTCAACATAGCAGCCCGAGGAAACTTTGTGCGGTTATGTATCAAGTGAGAGCTCCCTACTACTTAGCTTACTTGCTAACGTAAACGTAAGTTGATTGAACATCGCTTCCTTGGTGAGAAGCTGTTTGCATCCGACTGCAGGAATCACATGATCCCTTCAAGATCCTGTTTCCTCCCAGCATAGACTGTATTTAAAAAGGTTCCGAGTAAAAGCTACATGCAGTCCAAGGCACAGCTGCAATAACTCTTTACTTTCTGTTTTATTGGGACAATAACGCTGCTGTGAAAGTTTTTGTCATATACTACGCGGTTGCGTCAAAGCCGCTACAGTCTATCGCCAGCTTGTTTAGCAACCCTGATCTCATTTTAGTGTTGCTGGATGATATAGTTTCCTTGGTGAGTCTAAAGTCTGGTTTAGGTGTGTTTTATCGTGAATTACTGCAAGGCTGAGCTCTTTCAGACAAGCAAACAGTTTGTTTTTTAAATTTTTTTCTCCAGGACGATGAAGCTGATCATACTCAATGACTACGACCAGGCGAGCGAGTGGGCTGCAAAGTACATCAGAAACAAGATTTTACTATTCAAACCTGGCCCGGATAGATATTTCACCCTGGGGCTCCCTACAGGTGAGTAGAAGCTGGCGGATTATACTTTATTAACCTGACTGA
>NW_019471473.1:0-1883 GCF_002814215.2 Seriola lalandi dorsalis
TCATCATGTACTAATGATAATTAGAAACCTAATAAACAGTTTTCACCTTTTGTTTCCCCTTAAGTAGCTTTAACATTGAAATCCTCTCACTGCCTGATAATATCACATACACTATATGTTCTGTATGAGCATGGTCCCACTCTGATCGACACTACACGATGTTCACACTTGCGTGATTTACTACACCCAAGATGGTTGCATTATTATATCAAATTGTAATATTCTAGATGTCTTGTGCATCATTTCATAAGATCATATTTGGTGTCTGGAAACTTTGGGCTCTCCGCTTTTTGTTAACTCTGTTTATCAGAATATTTTACAAGCAGTGCATCCACCACGTCAGGATTTTGGAGCCATCAGAGCCTCACATACTGTATATATAATATGGGGATGCAGCCACAGCTCTTTGGCCTCTGGCTCTTTGTGAGAGATTACTGTGATTGGATTGGCATGGTCAGGAAGTTGGCACAGATTTTCTGGTTGGCACTGTATACTGCCAGGGGGATGATGGGAAATAAAGACATCATTGAATGCAAATTGCCACAGAGGGGAAGACGGAGGCAGGGAGAGACAGCATGAAGGAGGGAAGACTGAGGAGTGTTCCCATCCTTCATCCTGAAGTTGGCACCATCAAGACCCATCCCTCCAGTCGACGACTGCTGTGTCAACATCTCTTTAAATGCAATATTTTACTAGTTTTAATATATTATTGTTGGTTTTTCTTTAATGGGAATTGTCTTTTCTCCTTCACGGTGTAGTGCACTGCTTTGATTAATTACCTCGAAGTGAATGTGTGATGCACGTCAGCCAGAGATGCACAAAGGGCCAGTACACCCTGCAGAAGAACAAGAAAGCAGGAGGCAGGAAGGGTGAGAGGTGAAAGAGGTACATGACTTAGAGAGAGAGCGAGACAGGACATATGCAGGATGTTGTTTTCGAGAAGCTGGTGAGGTTTTCTGCCAGCACTAATGAAATCAGAGCTCTGATTATTTAAAGACTGTCTGGGGGTTATGATTGATGGTTGTGCTATTTAAATCACATTTGTGTTCCTCTCCTCACCAGTGTTTTCAGCCTTCAAGACACACATTATATCAGATTACTTACTGTGCACATGTTGCAGCTCCACATGATTTTATAGTTGTTTTAGCTATAAAAATGTGACCAGAGGCTTTCTTGATATTGAGAGCCTCCACCCAGAAGCACACCTCCTGCCTTATAGACAAAAAACAACACAAAAGGATTTATAATTGAAGTGCTATTTCACAACTATAAATGCATGGACATATATTTATCTCTACTGAACGACAGCAACCTGAGAGTGAAAAACAAACTCTTCTCGTTCACATCAGTGAGCGAGCCCTCCAACATTGGATCTTTTGCCTCTCTCATCCCACGGGTGTTCAAATCTTTCAGTTACTCCCATTGGAGCTGATAATGTGAAAAGTCCATTGTTAATAAACACTTCAGCGTGTGTAAAAGATCCTTAACTGCTGGTGGAATCTAAACGGCAGTGGCGTGCCACTACACTAAATTTGGATTGGGTGTTTGGGAGTCATTTAACCCTGAAAGCTGATCAACTTCACAGTGGCTGGCAGCCTCCTTATATCCAAAGTCTATAATGCCAAGATAGAGCAGCTCTGCTCTGAAGCAATTAGGGATTAAGTATCTTGCTGAAGGGCACTTTAACCTCAGTTTCTGTGTGAAAGGAGAGCACTGAGTCATCTAACTCACCTTTACACATTCATATTATCATTCTAAACCATCCCTGCAATGAATTAAACCACAAACTGTTAACTGTAATATTATGCTATTAGCTCAGTGAGGCTGTACGTGGGCAGACTTGTTTAGCAGGTATAATGCTGACCTTGTTCAGCATCTTAGTT
>NW_019471474.1:0-1882 GCF_002814215.2 Seriola lalandi dorsalis
TGTGTGTGTGTGTGTGTGTGTGTGTGTGTGTGTGCTTGCGTGCTTTTATACCTGTTGTCACTCAGGTTAAGCACTCGTAGTTTGGTCATCTGTCCGATCTCATCGGGAAGAAACTCCAGTTTGTTGGACCGCAGCGACATTACCGTCACGTTCTTACAGTTGCCGATCTGAAACACACACATAATCCATCAGATCTCATCAACGGTAGGAAACACAAAGAGAGACTCTAAGACTCTATTAACTATCATGAAAAGTAGAAGAAGAAAAACAGCAATTTTTCTCAATTAAGAGGCTGGAAGTAGTGAATTTGTCATTTTTTTAATCTAAATTGTTGCCTATGAATTTTCACTAGATCAGCTAAGTGGTTGAGTTGAGTTCAGATCTAATCTTTATTGTCCCCCAACAGGAAATCCTTTTTAAACCAAGAAAGAGACAATTGAAGACACTAAAACTGCTGGTACTATGTAAGCAATTCAGACAAAGGCATACATTTTATGAGAAAAGCATGAAGGATACGGATAAGAAAAATCATTAATCAACTAACATTTCAGCTCTGAATAATATTAATGCCAGCGTAGGCATATGTTTTGTTTTGATCTCTTTACCTCCCGGGGCAGCTCTGTGAGGAAGTTCTCATCGGCAGCGAAGGTCCTCAGGCTGTGCAGGTAGCCGATAGTGGGAGGCAACGACTCCAACTCATTACAACTACAGTCCAACTCCTCCAACAGAGACAGACTGGGTGAAAGGAACAGAGGCAGAAAGGAAGAGAGAGACAGAAAGGAAATCATTCTTCAGGCTGAAAAATCTATGCTGCAACATTACTACTTAGATGTGGGTTTTAAAGAATAAGGATAGCGCCACTCTTAATTTTTCCTATTGTCAACAAATCCTGTGAAAAGACTGAAACCAAGAATGAGTTGATCCAACATCAGGTACGGTCTGTGTAGCCAAAGCCTGATTTATTTTATACCCCTGTGCCATAGAGCTCCATTCTTGTCCAAAAACTATTGCAAAACACATCAATGAGCCACTCTGTTACACTGGGTGGCATGTTACTTCATTAACATGAACACAGGCTCTGTAGTTTATTTTTAGTCCATCCCACATACGCCATCACGCTGCAGTAAAATGCTCATCAGTGCAAAAAACGTGTATTAATCTGGTGCTGAAAACAGTCCCCAACATATGCACTACCTACTCCAGTTTTATTAGTGTTTGCTAAAAAAAAATGACAGCCTTTTTTTTAATGACATTTTATTTTGGACCTTCTTCTAAAGATTTACACCTTCAGTAGGAATGATTGAGCTTGACAAGGCAAGGCTGTCAGAAAGTGATGAGAGACAGAGTAACACACTGTTGGTTTTGGTCTTTTTATGGAGTTTTTTGACAAAAATAAAAATTTATAATGACGCCAGCCTTATCCTTTAACATGTTACGATGATAAGGAAAAATCTGTCTTTATACAGTAGCGACAACTTAGAAGTAGAGTGTTGAGAGGAGGAAAAGATCATCACATTGATGAATCAGTCAGTAAATCAATTAAGAGACAACCAATCAATCAAACTTAGTCTGGTGTTACCTACATAAATTTGACACCCATCTATATTTTTGAACCTCATCCACCTTTGATGTCTTAAATTCTTTAACCTGGATCTCAACTTCTCCACTTCACCAAGATTCACAGTAACATCCACAGCAGGCCCTCTAGAGAACACCCTGACCCCCCACCCCCCTACTGCTATCATTGGCCTAGCAGCACGCTAACAGCGGGCTAATGCTAATGAGACAACAATTCTACATTAATGTACTGTCACTGTTAACATTGCATTAGCCTGCTATTATTATTCCCAATGGACCGGACCATCTGGGCCACCATAAGGTC
>NW_019471475.1:0-1882 GCF_002814215.2 Seriola lalandi dorsalis
TAACAGAACATGTTTACCTTGGATGAACAGAGGTATACAGGAGAAAGGTTGATGGGGAATTTAACAAGCTTTTAGCATGTGAAGAGATTTTACATCAGATTTTCTGCTTGAACGTCAGACCTAAGACTTTTCATAACCCCAAATCTACTATTGCAAAAGCACACACATAAAAGTGCACACACAGTACACGATCATGCAACCACACATTTAAATAGCCCTTTTTTTCTAGGAATCCAAACATATTATGAGAGTCAAGACTGCAGCAACACTCACATTTGATCTCCCAGCTGAACCTGCCTCACTTGAAGACAAATGTGTTAATACAGTAGGAAATACAGTAATTCTTCAAATGTAACTTGAGCATGTATTGTGTTGTATGTATTGTGCATGAACAGCTTCAGACACACACACACATATAAGCAAATGCACATACCATTTGATTGCTGGCCGTGTATATTTCTGAGTGTATCTCAGAGCCACTTGTCTCTGAAATGAATTACCATGCTGCCGCACTGGTAATACCTGTCTCTTTATGGAATCATTTAGAGTCCAAGGCACAGCGTCTGTTGTCTCACAGAGAATAATCACTCACTCTTTCTCTGAGCCCAATGGACCATGGGTAAATCTAGGCTATTGTATAGTTTAGTGATGGAATGGCCCTTATTTATCATTTGAAGACTAGAATAGAATAGCAGGTTGCTGTAATGGTACATAGGACAAAGTCAAGTCAAAAATTGCGGTCTTTATTCTTAGAGTCAAAACAGTCAAAATGGAACACACAGTATATCACTCACAAATATCTGGAATCAGTTAAACTTACCCTTTTCTCTTTCTCCCATGTCCAACGAGGGTAAAAGACAAAACATGTATGACTTCAGATTTGGCCTCATAATCATCAGTCACAGATTTAATCCAGGAAAACTGTACGTCCATGATGGTTACAGGGCAAACAGAGACTGGCGGTAGGTAATGCAGCGTTAATTTCCATTGTGATATTGTCTTACTGCATGGCACCACTGTACTTCCTCCTTACATAGCCCAGATATATGACAGGAAATGAAATCTGGTTTTAAAAAAAAGATTTGCATATATATTCATAAAAGTACAAGAAAATAATTTTTTAAGTCAAAGAATGACCCATCACATGATTTGTATATCTACCTAACAATTTTTAAAAATGCCCACAAATATGCCACTGACCTATAAATCATTATACACCGAAGCAGCACAAATGCTGATGGAAAAGAGGCTTTCAAATGCTTTTTAAACAAAGAGTTTGTTAGAAAATGTGAAGGATGGCTGGTGAAGGCCAACCATGGGGAAATGTGATGTGTAATGTCAGTATATGCACTTAGCTAAACTGTACAGGGCTGGTCCTTAATCTGTCATGAAAGACATGAATACAGGACATGACATCAAGCTGCCTTACACAAAAGTAAACGTTTGTTTTTTTTTGTCACACACCATGTATTTTACACAATGTAAATTTTATGCGGGGTGAAATACACAGTTACAAGCATGTGGTGTAAACAGTAAACAGTATGGACACATAATATAGTTAGCTTAACCAGTTGACTTAACTTACAGTCAGGCGTATTGTCTATTTGAATGTGTGTATGAGCACATACATGCACACAATCTTCATTTTCTGGTGATAATTAAAAGCCTGTTTTTCTCTGTTCGTGGATAAGCTTTGAAGGCAAAGTGAGCTTTTCTGTTACTATAGTAACCAGATCCCAATTGTATTCTTTTAAAGTAATGATCCTTGGGGACAAAAAGGAGAAAAGTGAAAATTGGATGTATGTGATGTGATGTGTTTTGATGTCCTCAGAATAGAGTCCAGGCATAGTTTGGATCATCAAGAAGATGCTCCTTTACATTT
>NW_019471476.1:0-1882 GCF_002814215.2 Seriola lalandi dorsalis
TTGATTAAAGGTTAACACAAAAGGGTTAGACGTGGTGAAGAGCATGTCTCACAGTCCTTTCAGATCAGCACAGGCGCTCTAGTGGAGCTGTATGGATCATGTTCTTTCAGCATCCACTGAATTATATCTTCCACAGCGACTTCTTATTTTTCCGGTTAAAGCCTCCCACCAGTGTTTCCTCTGTACTATCGAGATCTAAACCTTTCTGTTTCTGAGTCCTCCTCTCCATTTCAGCATCTACTCCCGGGAGAAAAGATGTCATGGCAGCAACAGCTTCCGCCAAAAATCTTCTTTGCTCCTCTGTTGTTTGACACCTGGCAGCTGGCAACAGCAGTGATGCTAGAAAATTCTCCATCCATGTAATAAAAAGTGTCATGAAACAAACATGGCATTATGAAAAGCAAGATTATGAAATAAAACTTTATAGGGAATAAATGTGCTATTGGGGAAAATGCCAGAATAAAATAAACAGGGTAGTTTGAAATGAAGATTTCTATCTTTAAAGGAAATAAAACTATGTTTATTTTAAAAAATAATCTGATGGAGTTGACTTTTAATTCTTTCTCAGATCATTTCACACTTTCACGGCTCATTTACATATATACAATGGGGTCCAAAAGTCAGAGACCACTTTCTCGTTCACTTGACCACCATTCATATAATTACTTATTTCATAATGACTTAATTATATACTCAGTATTGAACCCTTTGGGGCTCCATATCTTAATGCTAGACCTCAATTCTCACCTCCATTTGCATGCCATTTGCTGTTGATAAGCTGTAGCTCTGTAAGTAATTATTGGTATTAGTCAACGCCATCTTTGATTGATTTTGCAAGGAGTAAGTGAAACCTTTGTAATGCAAAGAGGAATAATAAGAAGAACTTTTAACAGTTGTATAGTTGCCGACAGTTACATGATTTCCAAGATATTGGCATATTTGCTCATACAGTGTACCTCCTAACGAAAATGGTGTATGAACAGCAGGGCGGGACAGCACACAGGTTGTCCAGTATCTACAAGGTCACACGTTCAAACAAGGTGAATCCATGAGTTCATAATTAACAGGAGGGTTTCTCCACCGAGGCACCATTTTGTTTTGAGGCTGATGAAACTTGCATATTTTGACAGAAATCTAAAAAAAAAAGAAAGAAGAATCAAGAGGCAATTAGGAGCCAAGAAACTGGAGGTAACTGCTGCCGTCTTTTCCTTTTTGTACAATAATGAACATGTAGAATAACGTATCACGTATCAGCCTAGCAGCAGCCATTGTGTCTGTAATAGAAAACCTGGTGGGGAGCTTCTCCTCGTCTCAGCGCTGAACTGAGCTTCTTAGTGTGGGAGCATCTGAGACCTGACCTTTCTCTCTGCTTCTTCCCTTTGATCCGTCCAGACACAAGCTACTTCCTCTTTATTGGGCCACCGAGGAGGGCTTTGAACTTAGCTTGCCACTCAGTGATTTAAGCGTACAAAGTCTTCTTCTTGGTAACACAGCAGGCTCCCTCTTACGGTCATGGATTAAGAGAAAGAGGGAAAGCCGAGGAGCCTTTTCAGCTCTTTGAATATCTGTGAGACAGTGGTTCACCAAGCAGAGCAAGGAAGAAAGAGATCACAGACTTAATACTGGAGCTGAACAGCTTCATAGAGTCAGCCACTTAATTGCTGTGCTGATAACACGTCAGCATGATGGTAACATTTCTCATTTTGGCCTTCATCAATGACAGTATCTTCTCATTTTGGCTTTCAATGAAAACAACATCAGTGTGGCATAAAAGCTTTGGAATAGAGATAAATACAATATGTCACTGGCTTTTCCAGCAACTAGCTGACATGTTTGTTTTACTGAAAAGTGTGAAATTAACAAATTAATTATAAACAAGTCA
>NW_019471478.1:0-1881 GCF_002814215.2 Seriola lalandi dorsalis
ATAAATGCACATCCATACTGTCTTTTACCACTGTACCTCTGTGCTGCAAATTTACCTTCATGCCAAGGGAATTGCAGGCAGAGGAACAAAGTAGTGTGGTGTCTGGTAACTTTATTTGAAGCTCCGTATTGTCTACCATTAAGGTGACAAATCCCCAATTGTGGCTCAGGTTTGTGTGTTTTATAACAGAGCTTGTTGATTGGCTTTATGTTCAACTGTACACTGTGAATAACTGGCAGTGTAACCCTGAGAACTGGACAGTGTTTGTTTGTCTCTTTCTATAAAGTCAAATCGCACCCTGAATATGACCCAAGTCTTAATGGAGAAGTGGCATGAATGCATCACAGGCTTCCGGAGAGCTCCTTTTGCTGGTAAAATTGATACATGCTTGTTATTGTATTGAACATGCTCAGCTATATCAGCCTACGTTTTGTACAACCCAGCCATTATGTTTAAAAGGTATGAATTTATATCTGCTATTCCCTCTTTGTATATGAATAAATTATTTAGTTGCTCTTGGTATGTGTAACAGTTCACATAAACTGTACATATTCAGTTTATTTCCATGCATTTGTACAGAATGTCTTTTAAGAACTGTCTCCTCAAATTATTTTTCCCAATTTTATGGGAATGTTGTGCAATAAAGATGCCGATGTTGAGAATTTATGTGTCTGTGGGAATGTTTTATGTCACAGAATCAAAGGGAAAGGAGGGAAAAAAATTCTGGAAAAGTTAAATATTGGATGTGTGAATATAAAATAGTTTTCCCAAAACGGAATACCGGAGATCCAAGAGCTATAATTCAAGTCCAGGAATTTCATAAAGAGAAAGCAAAAAAAAACCCCTCTGTAGTTCTGTACTGACAGTATGTACACATAATGAAATTACCCACAGTAACTGAGCTGTAGATATGACCACATATTGCTTGTTTAGAAGATATTGCATTAAAGCAACATTACAAACAAGCTTTATGTGAAACCACAGGCCTGGCTCTGATACAATGAAGCAGCTCCAGGCTCTTGTGTCTTCACATCTCAGATTAGCAGCTGTGGTTTCTTCTCTCTTCTCCCACAAACGCTGAATAAACTCTCCCAAGATTGTATAATTGTCGCGTGTGAAATGGTTTTAGGCTTGTGGTTATCCCAGTTGGGAAGTCTTATTTTCTTTTTTCTTTACCTCCAAATTGATTTATTTACACGTTTTAATTTTATATGCAGAATAATTTACCCATTGCTATAAAATATATTATTGTTTTTAAACAGACTGGAAAGTAGCTATAAATTAGCGCAAACTCTATGCAAGAATAGGACTTTTGTTTAGATTGGAGGTCGACCGACGTCTAATGCTCACCATCTGGATCACACATTTTACCCACCTTTGAATTTACCACCCTGAAGCTGGCTTTGACGCCACCCCACTCCACCTACTCGCGGCACAGGAGGCGAAACGAAACGAGCATACAACACCGCAGTTATGCAATAAAGAAAGGAGTGTCCTGGCTGGAGGCGTATACACTGGCAGAAAACATGAACGTGTCTTCTGTCAATGAGGACATCACTGTAATCCCACCTTTCCTCACGTGTGTGGCTATTTTAGGAGGCGATCAGAAAGTGACACTAAAACAAGTGACTGCCATGTCAAATGTTTCATCTAAATTTAAACAAACTAAAGATGCGTTGAGCAGTTGTGTTTTTGCAAGTTAAAAGTTTAACAGTAGAATAAAAAACGCCAACATAAAAGCGTCACTTTGGATTTTCTACTAAAGCAGAATACGTGAATGTCTTGAGTGAGATTCTGTTTTTAAATGCACCTACAATAAACCTGATTATTCCGCAGTTTGAACAGCAACCGTCCATGGTTGTATGAAGTCCCACAAGTCAA
>NW_019471479.1:0-2821 GCF_002814215.2 Seriola lalandi dorsalis
TTATCCTTTGTTAGCTTGTTGTTGAGAATTCACCTGGGGGTTTTAGCATACCATCATCAATTGATAAAGTGACCGTGTCTATTTAATTATCAATGGTGTGTGAAAATAAACTCTGCTTTGACAGGACAAGCCTGCTCCTTACATCCAGGGTGATCACTCTCACAGATGTGACAATCCACATCACAAGGCTTTAGGTCACATTACCCCTCACTCCCCATGGGGCAGAGTGCTGATTGTCCTCATATAGGCTTTGACTTGTTGTTTCTTAATGGGATCTAAGGAGGGGCTGCCTGCAGGGCCCACATGAGGAGCCAATCGACATATTGCACCTAATGTCACCTAAAACCAAAACTGACAGTGTTTTGCATCTGCTTGTGCTTCAATCTGTTTGTCAATATATGAAAATCATGATGTGTTTGTGGGGGAACATTATGACATAATAATTGAAGTTCAGTAATCAAAGTGATAAATGTTGACTCACAGATTTAGCCCACTTCTCCATTCACAGGTCTGCATGACTGTGTGTTGTATCACTGGTGATGATTTGTGGATGAATTAAAATTCTATTGATCCAGCAGTGTTTTCCCAGCCAGCCCTCAAGGTGACAAGGTCACGACTGTGGTTTAGTCATCGCTGCACTGTGCTAACAGGCTTTCATTGGAGGACATAATGAAGAGAAATGCGATGACTTAAATAATTGATTTTATTACATGCTCATCAAATGCTTTTTCACTTGGATTGGAAATTACACCACAAGACTTGAGTCATGGATAACTTCCAGATTCAGAGAAAATTTGAGAAACAACCAAGAGAATAAACAGCTTTCCTTCCTGGTAGGTCTGTCTGAGTGTGGTTCAGATATTGATCTGACTGACTACAGAAAAGTGGCTCGATGGAACAAGTCAGTGAACAAGGAAATTAAGATTAATTTGATATGGCTTTGCATCAAGAAAACAACATAAACACATGTTTAGACATGCAAGACAGAAGCTCAATGTGTCACATGTGGGGTCATGCTTCACAGTAATGTTGATGTGACTCACTTCCTCTTCACTCTTCTTGTTATGTCATTTGGGTTTTGCTGATATTTTTGAAGATGCAGGCTACGCTACATCTGAACACTTTCTGTATATGTTGTTTGTCATTTTAGACGTTTTCGTAATTCAGATTGATTTATTTAATTTCTTTTGAAATACTGAAACTCGTGTGATGAACCCAGAGTTTAAGAGATGAAGTTAACCACAGAGCCTCATTCCATTCCGGGGGTTAAGCAATAAGATGACAATACAAATATTGCAGTAGATAGGCTTTTCCAGTAAGTTATATGAGAATGAGTCAAGCAGTGGTAAGCCCGACGATCACTGATGTCGAAACTAAGGTGTGGCAGGTCTGCGTGGGTACTGGGGGCAGCAAGCTGACTGTGCGATAACAGCCGCACTGCACCTTTAACTAAACACTGGAGAGTATTTATTGAGTGACGTGGGACGCAGACTGCGTGCTGAGTGTGGGCAGGAAGCGCAGAGAGAGAGAGAGAGAGAGAGAGAGAGATCACGGCGTCAAGTTAGCTGGAGTTAGAAAGACCTATACTGGAAATCAAATCGCTCGCATTCAACAGGGTATACGTATTACATTAAAATAATAATTAGTGACGAGATAACACAAAGCCACAGCATATTTAGTAAAATATTTTGTAAATTATTTTGTTTAACAAGTTGTGAAATCGCAACTGGATTTACTTTACAGGGCACATTACGCCATTACACTTTTATTGTGAAAGCTCACACAGGAAGTGGTACTTTCCCTTTAGAGTTGACTTGACTCAACCAAAGAGAGCAACGGGCACACGGTGGCTACTTGAACGAAAACGGGGGAAGCTTGCTCAAGAACCGGCTAGGCTGTCGTCGGGAGCTCAGCATGCCACAATACAAATGCTGAGCGTGGGTCCGAAACAACCGTATTTACCTCCTGAACGACAATCGTTGACGGCCACGCCCCGTGTCCACCGACCGGAGCCCGTACAAAACTGCTGGCGGAGGCGCTACGGTGAGCGGTTTGAAACCCAGCAGGGCGGCTAGCGGGCTCACAGCGGAGAGGAAGCAGGAGTGTCGGCTGTTTTGGGAACCATGAGAGAGTACAAAGTAGTGGTTCTCGGGTCCGGTGGGGTCGGAAAATCCGCATTGACTGTCCAGTTCGTGACGGGATCCTTCATAGAAAAATATGACCCCACGATAGAGGATTTCTACAGGAAGGAGATCGAGGTGGACTCGTCTCCGTCCGTCCTGGAGATCTTGGACACGGCAGGGACGGAGCAGTTCGCCTCCATGCGAGACCTGTACATCAAAAACGGGCAGGGTTTCATCCTGGTCTACAGCCTGGTGAATCAGCAGAGCTTCCAGGATATCAAACCGATGAGGGATCAGATCATTCGGGTGAAAAGGTACGAGAGGGTGCCGATGATTCTGGTTGGAAACAAAGTGGACCTAGAGGGGGAAAGGGAGGTCTCGTCCGGTGAGGGAAAGGCACTGGCGGACGACTGGAACTGCCCGTTCATGGAAACTTCAGCCAAAAATAAAAGCTCGGTGGACGAACTGTTTGCAGAGATAGTCCGACAGATGAACTATGCCTCAACACCAAATGGCGACGACCAGTGCTGTTCGTCTTGTGTAATTCTTTAAGAAAAAGGACAACCATGAAGTTTTATTCTTTGCTCGGTTTTAAGTTTGCAATGGTAAGTTGAGACACCCCACACTGAAAATATAAAGCTGACATTAGTGATAGTTTTAATAAGTGACACTATGTAAGCAGTAGACTTATTATAAAC
>NW_019471480.1:0-1881 GCF_002814215.2 Seriola lalandi dorsalis
GACTAAATCGGTGGAAAACTGGAAGACATTGCATTGCAACTGTAACTCTAAGGATTTGTTCAGCATGTCAGAAAAGATGGCTGTTGTAGCATTGATTCATGGTTTTTTGATTCTTGAAAACAAGAACGCACAGCTAACATGATGATCCAAGACAGACAGTTTCACCTTTGACGCTTGAACTAGCCCAACAAGTTTATTTATCATGGTTATAACAGATGGTTTCATGTAGTGTAATGCTGTGGCAGTTAAGATGCACACAAGCACACACATACACACACTCATACACATGACTACAGAAGACAGAGGCCAGCCTGTTTAACAAGTAGGTCAGACCAGAGCCAAAGAGAGAGAGAGAGGGCGAGAAAGACAGGGAGGCATTGGCTGGAGCAAGCACAACGTTTAGTGCCATCATTGGCTTGTATGAACCCAATGAAAAGTCACATAGTTATTGCAAAGCAAAATATAACATTAGTAATTAAACAAGGAAAGTATGTATACCCACCAATAGGGACTTTTGTGATGTTATAAGCTATTTGTGTCATCTTAGATTATGTAATGTATGTGTGTTACAAGTCTAACCTGAGGGCAGTCTTTGATGTAATGGCCCTTGTTGAAGCACAGGTGGCACAAGTAGTTGGGCGGGGGCCTTTTGTTGGGTTTTCTCGGCTCTGAAGAAAGGGAAAGGTCTGAGAAATGGTCCGTCAGGGAGTTGAGTCCATCCACGATGTTGTTCAGGGAGCCATAGGGTGACACATTCTTATATACGTTGTTGTTTAAGGCCTATAAAATGGGAAGAATATCAGAAAAGGTTAAATTTCCACATGTTATTCTGCAGGTTCTTACACTGAAATTTAACAACAATCAACAATCTTCTGACACCTTCACCATTCAATTCACAAAGAATTTCCAACAGCAAGAGCTTGTGCGACTAGTTGACACACATTATGCTGAACAACATTATCACATAAAAAATAGTGTCATATAAAGTACTGCATTTCTGGTTTGGAGGTCTAAAAAAATGCTGACATTAATCATCAATTTCCTTTACATGCACTATGTCCTTTTTTCTGTTATGCAAATAAATGAAGAAAAAAAACAACAACCTCCAAGATCATTTCTCTCATTAAATTTCAGAACATCTGGCGAGAGGCCCAGCAGCACTCATGAGCTGGAAAAGTACTGAGCATGTCCACAGAGAAAGACAGGACTTTGAGAGGATGACTCATTGTAAACAAGATGGGAGGCATGTTCCCTCGTCAGCCTGTGGAACATCAGCAATGTCACCATGCGCTGTTGGCGGTAAACTAGCCATGGTTAGTGTTTGTAGTCTGATCGGAGCCACGGAACGCAGTGTTGCATGCCACAGGCCCCAGTGAATTCATGGAAGATGCCCTCTGAATATTAATAACAGGAAAAGCATTGCCTGCAGTTTCCCCTCTCATTCATGTCTTCCTCTGTTCAAATACAATCCAGAAACAACAGGCAGGAGTTGACTTCTAGGGTGAAATAATGCTGCTTATTGTAGACAAGTTGCAAACTTAACAAGTCGAACTGCGTGATGAAATCCACAGATAAACTCTTCTTCATCACTAGTGGTCGGGCTTCTTTTGAGGTCACAGGTTTGTGTCTGGGAAATAATGTTACAGTTGATGTTTAATGTTGCACAGCACAGAAACCTTAGACTTGGCAACCTGGCCAGCTCTGCAAGCCAAAGCTTTATCTGCAGGCCGTGAGATCGTCTTGCTAACCGACTCCAGCTTTAAGACTCATGTTCATTTATTACATGTAGTCGTCGTAAATCAAGCATTACGGCTCTGTAGCTTCTCAAGTTTTCCATCTGCCATGTGTTTTAGCTCTGTGTATTACTGTGTTATATATTAC
>NW_019471481.1:0-1881 GCF_002814215.2 Seriola lalandi dorsalis
TCCATAGCTGACCAAAAAAGATTTAAAAAAAAAGAAAAAAAAGAAAAACTCAAACAATGAGCCACAAACAAACAGCTGGGGATAGCGACCCCCCAAGCATGCAAGTGCATTAATGCTTCAACCACATGTGTTTCGGTGATATAGGCTAATATGGTTACGTAACACGTGAAGTGTAATGCAAGATAAAGAACAGCAGTGAACAGCAGCTCAACAGTCAAGTGACTGAAGGAATTAACAGTTGGAGTTTACTGCAGTAACAATACAGTAATGAAATGGCGTAATGTTATCTGCAGCGTAGGTCGGGTTGAATAGATAGAACGAAATATCATTCAGTATGACCAGACTTAAAACAACTGTTTTGAAGCAACCCTTCTTCAAAACGTTCAACATGAGGCTGTAAATGATGACAGAGAAGCAGGGGTGCAGGGCTGTAAAAAAGTCCCAAACTAGCACGCTCAGCGTAGATGGCAACTTGTACTAGCACAAGCACCAGCTCTGGCTCTGATAACCTGATGTGTCCTTTCCCTGAGGATACACACTCAACCACATTTACCACCATCCAGAACAGGATTTGTGTGTTCAGGTTCCACTCTGCTCCACGAGGAGCTACTTTGTACTCCGGGAGATGGCGCTATTGGCTCATATCATATCCACATAAATACAGAATCTATACAGGGCTTCGAGTCCTCTACTTTTTAAAATCTGGCTGTCTTTGCTCAAGGGCTTCAACAGCCTGGTGAAGGATTAAGGCTCTGCAGAAGTGAACAGAGGACAGACTGCTAACATCTCAGTGACCCGCTCATGGCTACAAGTTGGCTACATTTGTAAAATGTTTAACATCCCTTATAGTATACTTAGATCATAATTTGTTATCCTATTTTATGATCAGCAAATCAAACTGCATGATGAAGTACAGCCCTTTGTTGTCTCAGGTGGTTGGTGCTGGCTTGGAGCTCTCCAGGGTCCTGAACTCACACTCTGCTGGTGCGGAGGGGACTGGCAGGCAGCAGAACAAAAGGCTCTCCAAGCGGTACTTATGGTTTGTTTTGTTTGGTGTTGTTTTTTCCCCCTACTATTACTCTGGATGTAATTATATCTCTGTTGCATAATCTAGCACGAGAGCATGCTTTGGAGAAATCCTCCTTGCATGTAAGAGGAAAAATGGTTTAGCGTTGAGGAGGTTGGGTTTCACAGGGAGTGATGATCCAGTTCTCACAGTCCAGAAAAACAAACAAGAAACTCGTTCCGATATACAAAATGTCAAATAAGACATGTTGTTATGTCATAACATTAATTACTTGAAAAAAAAGTGTTTTCTATTTTTTCTGATGACACTAAAGCCGTCTGTTTTCTTTATAAATACACCTCCTTTGCATCCTTCCTGTCCCTCCTCTGTTTTCTTTTTTAGCCTGTGTCTTTCTCTCTCCTCCACTTTCTCCCTCCCCTCCTCCCTTTCCCTCTCATTCCCTTTCCCTCCTGTCTCCCCGTCTCTTTATCCCCGACAATAACAACATTTGGCCACGAGTCACCAAGCCCATTCGTTCCCATATAATCATATGAATAGCTCCTCTCGTCTCCCCTCCACTACCACCCCACCCCGACCCCTACACTCCCCCCTCCTGTGCTGCGGGAATGGTTTAACCCGTTGAGAGTGAGAGAGAGAGAGAAAGAGAGAGAGAGAGATTAAGAGAGAGACAGGGAGCACAAAGGAAGCGCATATAGTGGTCGTTTAGGAGGGATATAATTGGGCGCATGATGTAAACATGGAATAAAAACCGCAAGGCTGCATCTCCATTTCCCGTCGCTCTGGTCCATTATCGGCGTTCAATATTACATGAGGTGCTGGCTAACAACAGCTCGTCTGTCTGGACAACGGGAGGC
>NW_019471482.1:0-1286 GCF_002814215.2 Seriola lalandi dorsalis
TCTTTTCCTCTCAAACATCTAATGAGAACACTCATCAGTCAAAAGACAACGACGTACTGTATATTGGAGCAGGAAGCTTGGTACTGGCACGAGTCGATCAAGATGCAGACATAAACATACAGAGAATTTTCAGCAGTGCCAGTGTCCTCCTGCTCTTACACCTGTGTCAGCAGCACCACACTCCTCCTGCTCAGACTGTCAGAAACAACAAGCTGTTTTAGGAGGCTAGCAAAGAGGAAGCAAAGAGGATTTACTATGTTGAGCCAGCGGTTCTCCACAACCCCCTTATTCACCTCCAACAGAAAACACCTGGACATATCTCTCCTGTAGCTTTATGACTGAAGCGCTTTATAGCTTTGGGCAGGTTCCAGCTCTCGCTTGAGAAAGCATGGCTCCCCATCTGCCATATATCGCACATAAAGCCAGAGGTAAACAGGTACAGAGGGACATATGGAAGGTGTTTTTCTTTTTTTGAAAGCTGTGTTGAGATCTGTTTTTGTGGGAATCAAAAGTGAAACATTCGTGGATTTATTTGTGCTCCGTCTTGAAAATAAGTCCTTTATCAATTCCGAAGACAGTGTAGCAGTAAAGAAGCTTAAGTCTGGGGAACTAGTCAATACTGAAATGAAAGATGAAACTATTTTTATTGCCCTGAAGGGACTCATTTTGTAACATTAACAGATGCACTAAATATTTATTTTAAAATGATTTTTTTCCAAAGTGAAATAATTTACCAGGGTTAGGGTTTAAGCAAGTCGAGCAAAGAATAGTGTTCATCAGTGTGCTGGTGCAGATTGTGGTATTGGTTAGAGTGGCAGCATGTTGGTTGATGACCCAAAATTGTGGCTTTGTAGGAAGCAGTGCAGTGTGTTTTTTTAAGTAGGCAGAGTTGACAGAGTGGTGGTATAACATACAGTTACCCCATAAAAAGACACTGCATCCACCCATGTTAGTATTTTAGTGGCTGCTCACAGATATCCTCCTCCCACAGTAAATTAGTTTTGTGGCTCTACGTGTTTACATGCAAGAAAGCAGTATGTCACAATTCTAGCCAGTTTACTCTGATTGTGAGAGTCATATTTGTGCCTGGGGAAGCGGCGAGGGAGAGTGTCATAGCTTTTATGAAGTGCTAACTGCTGGAGCGAGAGCATCTGTCTTCCACAGGAACTGATCTGTCACACTTTATCTTAACCATGGCTGCATACGCTGTCCTCAGAAGTACCTGTGTCTGCGAGAGAGAGAGAGAGAGAGAGAGAGAGAGAGAGAGAGAGAGAGAGAGAGAGAGA
>NW_019471483.1:0-1880 GCF_002814215.2 Seriola lalandi dorsalis
CGTGCATTAATGTATCAGTTTTTCATTGTAGAAAATATTCTTCTCCATGGCTCCTTCAAGATTTATATTATCGTGCTTTATTTTTGGGGTGTTGCAAATCATGTGAGAAGCATAACCCACTCTTACCACACAGACAGTCCATGCTGTCTTGTAACTATGAGCTCACTGCTTCAGACCTTGTTATTGTTAAGTGACACTTGTACACATTTCGTTAACTCCTCCACAGAGGACCCTCTCTGCATCAGTTTGACTTAATGGCTACTGATACTAGTACTGGTATCAGAACAAAGTACAGCCAATACTGTCGTATTGCTTTCCTCAGTCCAAGGACGGTGTACTTATAAGCTATTGCGGATAATGTATTCATTATTTTCGAGAAGCAATAGAGTACATTTGATAAGGTCATGTGTTCATTAGAGTTTTCATTAGAACCAGAATATTTATGATTAAGTCAAGGAGTTTGAACTAATGATCTATGACTGGCTTGGATGTAATATTTTTCTGTTTTTGTTAGTTGACTCAGTTGCCGCTCTATGACCCTCTTTCTTTTTATGGAGCAAGTTTGGCACAGTGAGGACATACTGTTCATGTGATGAATTCTTTATGCTTTGACAGAGGGAACTCCATTTGCTGGTGGCATTTTCCGAATGCGACTGGTCCTTGGGAAGGACTTCCCTGCGGTTCCACCCAAGGGGTATTTCCTGACCAAGATTTTTCACCCCAACGTGGGTCACAAGGGAGAGATCTGTGTCAACGTGTTGAAGAGGGACTGGAAGGCAGAACTCGGCCTCAGACATGTCTTACTTGTAAGATGAACCATCAGTCTTCGTTATTCTGAGTATTGACATTGTTTCTTCCACTATTTTTTACATTTCTGTCTTCTCCTTTATTTCCCCACAGACAATCAAGTGTCTTCTCATCCATCCGAACCCAGAGTCGGCTCTGAACGAAGAGGCCGGGCGTTTGCTGTTAGAGGACTATGCAGAGTATGAGTCCCGTGCTCGTCTGCTCACAGAGATCCACGCAATGGGCGGGCCCGGCGGGACTTCTGGGGCTCCTCAGGACCCTAACGATGGCCCACAGCCAAAGAAGCACGCAGGTGACCCCACAAAGAGAGCGGGACCCAGTGCAGCAGCTGTGCCAGCAGCTCTGGGTAATGGCGCTAATGGAGCCAGTACCACCACCAGCAATAGCAACAGTAGTAGTAGTAGCACTAATAATGTAGCAGGGAAAAAGAAAGCAGATAAAAAGCGTGCATTGAGGCGACTTTAATACCTCAGTGAAATTTTCAGTGTGTGTGTAATGTGTGTGTGTGTGTGTGTGTGTGTGTGTGTGTGCGCGCGCAAGAGTGTGTAAATATAAATATTGAAGTGTGCTGACGATGTTTTTGTTCCCTTTTTTTCTGACTCTTTCTACCACCAATCCAGACTATCCACTTTGTACTCATACCTTAGCCTTTGTTTTGCCACCAGTTGGCATTACAGGTTTGTTAATTGTTTCCATACCTAAAGACGTGATGAAAAATATTTGTTCCCTCTTTTAAATGAACGAATACACTTTCACTGCGAAAATTATGCCATCATTTGTATTCTTCCCTCGGCCGTCTTCAGAATGAATGACACAGGGAATGGTTTTCACTGTGTAAAACGTGGCCTCTAATGTCTGTCCTTTAATGAAACATAACCTCAGACTTGATAGCAGCTCCTTTTTAAAGTATTTCTTGGTAAATACTGCTGTGATGGTACTGTGTACTGCTCAGCCAGGCTCACTCTTGAGTCTGAACCAAGATGTTACTTTAATTAAAGTCAGGTTTTCAAATTGAGCTCAAAGGAAATAATGGTGGAAGTTGCCAAACAATTATGCAAGAAGTCACAATTGGG
>NW_019471484.1:0-1269 GCF_002814215.2 Seriola lalandi dorsalis
TTGGCAGTCAATTTATGATTTGTCCGACCGTCTGGAGCTGGATCATTCCACTTTCCTCAGCTGTACTCTTCCAGCTCCTTTGCAGTTAATGATTGCTCTGTGGTTTTATGCTACAGGATTTTTCCAGTCGATTATTGGTAAAGTATTTCATGCCCATCTATCAATTGTGTGCAGTGTCATTCACCGAGTGTCAAACTTGTGCAACTGGCCCCCTGGGCAAAGAGTAGTGGCAAGCAAGAAACATCCGAAAGAAGGGTCAAAGACTTCAGAATAAAATCAGATTGGAAACAGGATGCAGATTGTGATTCTGATTCTGATCATGGATTGCCATTCTACCCAAAAAGACTGTCAAATGATCATTTGGCCAGATAGCCCACCCTTATAGTGTGGGCACACTGGAATAAAATGAAGTACACCCAAACTGTGTATCTGTATGAGTGGGGTCAGGTCATTCCTGTGAAAAACACATGGGTTCTGAAATTTCCCTGCGTAAATAAATGTTTAAAAAAAGAACCGTATACCATTAGTGTGTAGTTTGGAATTGGGACACAGCATTTGTCTCCCTTTTTCATCCATCCATCAGTTTAATTTGGGGGCTGCCAGTGTAGATAAAGTTTAAACAGTAACCTGCACCCGAGCCCTTTATGTGGATACATTTTGTCTGCCATCTCCTACATTTGCATATTGAGTAATTAAGCTTAGGTTTACTTATATTTATCACATGTCTGATTCATTATTTTTAAAGGCAACAAATGGCTCCACTTGTTGAAGATTTAATTTCATGTCCAGAAACACAGTACAGGGCCACAGATAAAGTTAGTTTTACATGCATCTAAATTTTGCACCTGTGTAATGTTGACCTTACCTTTCAGGGGGTTTGCTGAAATTCTTATTGGTGTAAATTTCTTCCAAACTGAAGTCCTTCTTTTTCAGCCTGTAGTGAAACATAACAAGAGGAGAACGTTATAATCAGTCTGAATATTGATCAGACAGTGTTAAAAGGACAACAGTATTGATCAATCCAGAAGAATTGGTTGTACTTTCATATGCTTATCTAATATGCAGCAGAAGAGTAACTTCTTCATGAGTGTTACATGGTTTGTTTTACTTCATATGATCAAACATCCAAAGCACAAGAGGCTGCAGCTATAAAGACCTTATTAACCTCTGCACACTTTGAATTTGAGCCAGTGGTTGGGTATCAGCCTCAGATTTCCTGTCAATTTGCTGTGTGTGAATTATGACACAAAGGAATTATGATGGTTTATC
>NW_019471485.1:0-1268 GCF_002814215.2 Seriola lalandi dorsalis
ATATTTTATATATAATATAAAAATCAATAATAATAGTAATTAGAAAAAATCGTTAAATTTAGAGGTATTGAAACTGAACTAGTCATTTGTTGGCAAAGATGGAACAATCATCATGAAGGTGTGACTAGCACAGATTCAGATGTTCAAGACAACAGATAAATGTGGAAAATAATGAGCTTTAAAGAGAAGACAACAAAGTATTTTGAAGTGTCCTATGTTCACTGCCAAAGTCATTTTGTTTAAGCAACATTGTTATCTGAATAAATCAAATTCTGTTTTTTCAGTTTTTTCCACCAGAGGAGACTGAGTGGGAAGTGTGCACAGAACAACCACAATACATGTTTATTTGTAAGTAAGGATTCATTTAAATTGCTGCAACTGAATATAAAAAATAATAATAATAATTATCAATTAAATAAATATTATTTCAGTCATGTTAATTATCAAATTCAAGTCAACATATTGACACTGCACAAGGCACAATTGATTTAGTACATAGTCAACCATCATCAAGGTGCTGGTGCTGGGGTGCTCTGTGCTCTTCCAACCATCACTTGCAGCAGGCAGCAGACTGTGTGCTGCAGCACCCCCCTGTGGCTGAACCTGGACTCTGTTTCTCCAGCTGAAGGACCAGCTCGAAAGGATCCACAATGTCAGCCTGTATTAATAGGTCAACAAGGTAGAAATCATTAGGAGATTACAACCTGTGTTCGGTTTCCTTTGAAGTGTTACATAATACCTGCGTTTCATCTCAATTGTAAGAAATGTAGAAAAGTTTCTTATTTTCCAGCATTCATCATCAGTTAATATGATGAACATTGTGTATAACAGCAGAATAAAATGTTGTTGTACACTTAGCTTTTAAATGAATGTTTACTGCTGGTGTACAACTCAGTGTCTCTGTTATCAGACACTGGTTGTTCATTATATCAGCATTTCACAGTAGCTGTGCTTTTTAGAACAAGACCAAAGGCTTTTTATTGCTATTATCACCAACTGGCCGCGTTGATTGAAATAAAGCATCTCGGTCCACATTTCACTTCAGAGGGGCAGTCCAAAGGTTAAACCAAGGGACAGATTTTGATAAATCACTGAGATTTCTAGTTTACTTCATTGCTCCACAAAAACAAAATGAAAACCCATCAATAGCAGAATGGAATTGTCATGAGTGATAAAAGGATTAGGGTAGTCACTGAAAAATGTATAGTGGTGGGTGTGTGTGTGTGTGTGTGTGTGTGTGTGTGTGTGTGTGTGTGTGTGTGTGTGTG
>NW_019471486.1:0-1880 GCF_002814215.2 Seriola lalandi dorsalis
TTGATTTCAGGTGAGCCTCAGGCATACTAATGATGTTCCCTTTGAGGAGAATTAGAAAGGGGAACAAATTTAATGCACAACACAGGCATTTATCTAACCCTGCTAATTCTTCTGTGTCTGTGCCTGTGCTCTAATTACACGCCATCTGGCATTTCCCCTGGTAAAATTCCCTCTCATCCCTCACACTCAGCCATGTTGATTGCTGCTGATCTTCAAGTGAGGACTCATGCAAACTTTCCTGTGAAAGACAGTGAGAGTGATGGTGAGCTAGCTGGCTGCACAGCCGAAGGGTGGAGGTTTAAGCCGGGTGGGGGGTATTCCGCCCCAGTGCGCTCAGGCAGCCCCAGAGACAGGCCAGCTTGGGGGCTCTGGACCTGCCAATGCCCAGTGATATCTAATGCTGCTGCTTCTGCTGCTGCTGTGTGGCTGTGAATGTGCCCAGGCTCCTTCCCCCCCGTAAACTCCCTAACAAGGGACATGAACAGCAACGAGCTCTTGAGGCAGAGCTCTTTTCATGCATGCAGAATTAGGTTGTGAAATGCAAAACCAAAGCAGGAGAACTGAAGTGTGAACATGGAAGAGTGATCACTTTATTACAGTGCTCCCTCTTCTGACATACACTATTCTTTGTTTTTCATTTCCAAAGAAACAATAGTCCAACAGCAGCATGCAGCAAACAAAAGCAATGACTACGCTCATGCTTGAATCATCTCTGTAATGAAGATGCATTGTCTATCACTCTGTGCCTTCAGAAAGACATTCAGAAAATCACACCTTAACAGTAATGATCACTCTCACCACGGCACTGAGAATCATCCTGGCCTAAGGTGTAAGTGTTTCACAAACACATTTCATTTGGATATATGTAAGTACATGTTACAACACAGTGAGCACAGGCTGGGAACAGATAAAGGTTAGACCTCTGCAAGATGATGCTGGTGCTGGTCACACTGACTAATAGGTAGAGAGTATGACAGAGAGGATTACTAATCTGCAACCTTGTGGAGGCTCTGTAGCCATGTAGTCATTAAGTGCCTGAGAGTGAAACAACCTTGTGCCCCCGCCATTCTTCTGTTATCACACATCCCTTTTTGCAAACAGAGCAAAAAGGTTGTTGAGGAATGCATCATGGAAATGTTTATATCAGTGTTATCAGCCTCCAAAGTCACTCAGTCTCAGTAAGGCTTCAAAGTCATTCTATTTTCAGAACGTGTCTGTCTTCAGGGTAGCGTGAGGGAGATGGCTTCAAATCGACTATCAAACCAACTGTAAATACACTATCGGTGGACTCAAGAACATCAATGTGGCTTTTGCAAGTGGGTCAAGATAAGACCCCCTGATTCCTGTGAGTTCTACCAGTAAAGAAACAATTGCAAATATATGACTAGCCTCACATCAGGAATGGAAAATTCTCATTAAAAATTAATGGACACACTTACCACTGCTGCACCTCTTTCTCTGTAACTGTAAGAGAGATACAGAGTTATGTTAGTTTGGAGAAAAACTTTGGTTGTCCTAGAAAAAGAGTAGCTGGCTGTTAGATACAACACAGGAGCCAAGTAGTAGCATCATTAATCATCTTGGCCCAATCCCTTCTTCCACAAATCTTCTGACTTGACCAAAAATACTCAACAGTGTCAACATGCAATTATTGGAAAATAGCCATGTTTAGTTGAGTGTACAATTTATCAATTCCAGCATACTATCAGAGGAGATGAATAATAATTTCTCCTGGCCTGCAGAGTAGAGGACAAGTGGGAGTGAACCCCAGGGAGCCACAGAAAAAGACAAACAAGGCTGAGGGAATGAAGGTCAGCCACAGATTTAAGAAAGAGAAGAGTTTAGCAGGGGAGACGTGTTATCATGCCCACGCAAGCACC
>NW_019471487.1:0-1880 GCF_002814215.2 Seriola lalandi dorsalis
TTTTCCCCACATAAAAAGTGAAAAAAAATTGAAAACCTGGACTGGAAGCACATCTCATTTCCACACTTCCTCATTGAGAAATTCTGGATCAGGCTTTGTGCCCCACCCACCACTGCCGCTTGTGCTAGGTTGACAGGTGAAAGAGCAGAAAGTATCAATATGATTAGCAGAGGAAATATCACAGAGACTTTCAGCCACATGTTTGAGCCTCAGTCAGACTCAGACAGTTTGATGAGTTTGTTGTGCTCCAAAATAAGCAACTGGAAGAAGTATCGGAGCAATAAGCGTAGTGGTTTGTTAGCTTGTAACTGGCCGTGGCAGATATAATGTTAGTGTCTGTGCTAATGTAAACTCGTATGATCACGCGGTAACTGTTGAAAGAGCAGTGTATCAAGATGGTTAGCGGAGGAAACATCAGAGAGACTCAACCACATGTTTGAGCCTCAGTCAGACGCAGACTCGGATGAGGAGTTTGTTGTGACCAAAATCAGATACTAGCAGACGTATCAGAACGGTTAGCGTAGTTAGCATCTTTTATTTGTTTATGTCGTTTGTTAGCTTGTAACTGACAGTGCCTGACACAGTGTTAGTGGTTGTGCAAACTCTCTCTGTACTGACAAGATTTTGAGTTTATTGTGCCCTGCCCCCGCAGGATGACAGGATTGGTTCCTTAGGTATGTGACATATGAAACCCTGGTGGTCTGAATCTGAGATTTTAATCGGTTGACTGCAGTTCCAAGGAGAAAATACTGAGTCATGGCAATGACTGCTGATTTCGCCCATGATATGTCTTCTGTAAAAACAACATATGGACATATTAACACGGTAAATTTTTCATTGGAAAAGGTCTTTAAATGGCTATTGCTGAAAAAAGTGTCAAACATATATAGTATCAAAAACATGCATATGATTTTGTCAAAATCTTAAGGACTATACTTATTTTATGAAACATAGAAACTCCAACTAGAAATCATACCTTTTTGAATAATCGCCTCACACACATCTCACAGTTAATAGAGGCTCATCAGTGTATTCTGATTTCCATCACCTGCATTTAACAAATTTGTGCACACAGTATGTCAAACTTCAACACTTCAGCCCTCAGCTGCAAATGTGTCAAATAACGGGTTCAGATTGGCAAACAACGTATCAAAGAATCTGCTCTTGAAATACCTTTTTCGGATAATAGCGTCTTTCATTTTGACTTTGCAACAGTTAGTTACTTCAGAAACATGAAAGAACTGATAAAATCTACACTTTGAATCGTAGTGTTTCTTGAGTGCTGCTGACACCTGTGTGCCACGAGTACGTGTCAAAGGTCTCTTTCATACCAGGAGATATTGTATAGTAACTTCTTCTCGGGAGAAATCACTGCCACAGCCAATATTTCAACGGTGTACTCTACAGTGTAACCCTCCACCCCGCTGCTCCTGTGAGTCACTGTCTGTGGCTCTCAGGAGCATTCAAGAGTTGTGCGTTTATCTCACTGTTACATGTGAGGCCATGTGTGTATAATCAAATGAGAAAGTTCCTCCAACTTCGTTTAGAGATTTTTCTTCAGTTCGCCACTTTTTTCATGTGCATGGTAAGACTCGACGTGATGGAAACATATCACCGATAAGTGAACTGCCTGTTGCAAGTGATTTCAAGAATGCCCTCATACCCCATGTGATTCTAATATGGAAAGTCCCTCATGATTAGTTTGAATCCGCTTTTATAGTAGGCTTCAAATCACTGCACACAGCCAGAGAGACAAAACAGGGCTTATGATGATGATGATGAAAAACACAAATCAAATTGGGCTTGGCAGTCGTACACACTTGGTGCTATAAGTGTTTTAATGTGTGAAGCAAGATAAAAATGATACTAGTTTATTTAAG
>NW_019471488.1:0-1260 GCF_002814215.2 Seriola lalandi dorsalis
CATCCTGTGAACACTTCCACCTTCAATTGCAGCGTGAGCAATTATTTTTTTGGTCAAAATAAAGAGCTTAAGGATGTGAAGTACTCACACAACTCTTGGTCACCAATCTGTGTGCTCACCTAAACTCTAACTAAAACTCTACTGCCACCATCAGGCCAAAGTTGATGTCATTTTTTCACTTAAAACTATTTTTACTTGTTACATGGAGCCTATATACAGACTTTTTTAAACTCATCTCTAATAAATCATGTAAAGATAAATATGAAACATAAAATGTAATTAATTTTACACAATAATATTGGCCTCCATTTTGAGTTCTGTCTTCTAATAGAAGTTTTCACTACACGTGAAACCTTTGATTTGCCTTTTTTGTCTATTATGGTTATTTAGCATGTCCATAGCTAAAACTTGGTAAAGTCAACCACTGTTGAATGATACAGGCTTTCTGGTAAAGTCTTGCTTTAAAGATGTTACAACACATATTCCAAATTCCAACACTGTCTCACCGTGAAATGGTGGCCATAATTTACACCATCTGTCTCATTTATTCAACTTTAACCAATCACAATGAAGCTTTTAAAAGTCACATGTCAGCATAGCGGATGTACAGTATGTCCCTCGGTTTGCACTTTTGACTGTGGCAGCAGTAATTCACCCTTACTTATCTTTGAAGTGTTTTTTAAAGATTTCAGATACAATAGAAATAAATCAAGGCAGCAGACAAAATATTAATCTTTAGCTTGTGGTGAATCTGGAGGGAAATATATTTAGTATCCCCCCTTACTCTACTGGGTCAATAGTACTCTTTAGTCTTTACACAAATTCCTGCAGAGCCAAACACAAGGCACAACCAAGTACTAATCTCATTAAATGGCCAAACAGCGGATGTTAGGAACGTGTCCACTAAGTACCAAAAGCATGCAGTACTACATTGCCACTACAGTAATGCTAAAGGCCCCATCAGACCGGAAAGTGACAACTGAAGCATATTGGTCTCATCACAATCACACAACTGCAAGCACCGAGGTCCTCTTGGTACCAGGCAGCATGTGGCAAAAGTATGACATAGTCAAACTGGCAGCACAAATCTATGCTTGATGACATTTTAGTCATTAGTCTGCTGCTGTCAGGTTTTCACTGAAATTAACTTGCCACTTCCCAATCTGAAGGGCCTTAAAGTGTCACCAGAGAGGTGCAGCATGCATGGCCTGTTTCTAATAAATGTTAAAACAGTGAAGACTAAGAATTAACTAAGTAAAT
>NW_019471489.1:0-8462 GCF_002814215.2 Seriola lalandi dorsalis
TAATTTATTGAGAGGTCTTTGTAACCTCACTGATAACACCCCACATTAAGTGAGGTGGACAAAATGAAACTCCTGTGATTTCTGTCTTGACTTCAGTGAAAATTGAACATTATAATCTTTAAAAACATATATTTTTTTAATAGTTGTTTTATTAGACTGCATTATTATTGGTTGGGTGTACCTAAAATATTTACTGCTGAGTGTATATTAGACCTACCAAATTTGCCTTTTTTGTACAACACAGCCAGCACTGCTGCAACCACAAGAAGCAAGATGATCACAGGCAGAGCCACAGCTACACCAATGGTAGCACCGTCAACTCCAGGCTCTGGAGGAATCATGTGATCTAAAACACAGAAAACATTCACATTAGTTTTATATTCAGTATTCTTCATTCAACATTATTTCTAATTGTTAGGTTCAATTTACCATGGTGCCAATGTATGCTACGGCTCTGCCGATGTTCAGTGACAGTAATACTAATATTTAATTACATAAATTATGTAAATAATGTTTCTTCTCAGTAAGTACACACTTTGTCTCATATAACTGCTGACTGTGATATGAAAAATTATTAATCCAATCACATCTTCAACAAAGGCAAACGTGTTAGACATAGTAATCTCCAGGGGAAGATTTAAGTTACTGCAGTGAATTGTTATGGATGTTTGTCTGGTTATCACAACTTGAATCTCAGTTGTATAAGTTTGGTTGTATAGGTTTCCCCATCTTTTTTTGTTCTATTTAACCTTAATGTTGCTATGTCGACACGCTCTCTGAAGTTGAGTCACTGTCACTTATAGAAATTATGGCTAAAGCTAACAGAAATTCCCAAGTGAAAGTAAACCTGGATTATCCTTCAGGGCTAACTAGTCTTGGGGCTTCTTTGTGGCTCAAGACATATTCAACCTTTATTGGCGAGGTCATTTCTATCATTCAAATTTTGACGTGTGGATTGTGATCAGAAAATGGATATAATGCAGCACTGCACTGGGCAAACAGCACTGAACGCACAAGTCTGATTTAAAAGAAAGAAAGAAAAAAAAAAAACCTGACAAACAACAACAAAAAAATCACTAAGAAAAATATTCTTACCCCATCCCCTCTCAACTTGTACACCAGATGCTTTATGAATGACTTCACAGGTGTATGTAGACTTGTCAGTTTTTAGAATCTCCACACTGTCTCTCCTCTGGTAAGTGTTGTCTTGATTTGGTCGAACGCCCGAGGTTGTTAATCCATCATCTCCATAGAGAACACGGCCGTTCCTTTTGATCCACACGTCGATGTCTTTTGGGTAGAAACCTGTGGCCAGGCATGTCAAAATGATGTTCGTCTTAACCTTTGAGTTCTTTGCAAACAGGTGGACTTCAGGTGGAGCTAGAAAGAGAAAGCATACCGTGAGTTTCTGTTTGCATGGTGGTTACGTAGCAATATGCTACAGACCAATATCACCACATGATAACTGTGCCATTGATGTCCTCATAATAAACTGAATGACTCATTATAAATATAATCAATAGCTGTAACTACTACTACAAAATGAAATCGGCACAATACACAATTTTAATTATAACACAAATATGACAAAAAAAGTCAAACACCACTGCTGTGACATATTTTATCATTTTCAGATTTCTTCCGAACCAATTTTAAGGATCATGGTTGTTACTACGGTGTTCCCTAGGGTTGGATTATGATTATGGTTCTGTATTGGATTTGGTTTGCTGAGGGCTAAACCTAAATGGATTCATTAAGGTACTGAAATGTTTTGGATTTGATAAAATACCATTTAACCCTAATCCAACAACCGTGTGTTGATGGAAAAATGTTTCCACATAGGGAGCTAATAACTTCCCCTCACAAATAATACAAGCCAGGAAATGGCCATAAGTAAACACCCCTTTGGAAAGTGTAAGTAATTATTAATAATTAACCGCCATGTTCAACATAAACACAAGGAGACTGGACAAGCTGGTCAAAAAGGCTGGGTCTGTGCTTGCCAGGAGTCTGGACTCACTCAGGACTGTTGTGGAGAGACG
Source organism: Seriola lalandi dorsalis (assembly GCF_002814215.2). NCBI lineage: Eukaryota > Metazoa > Chordata > Actinopteri > Carangiformes > Carangidae > Seriola > Seriola lalandi. The sequence goes on from NW_019471489.1 coordinate 2,043, forward strand.
CATGCAATGTAAGATGGAGGCCATCTTGGACAATACCAACCATCCTCTCCACAACATTCTGGCAGGACAGAGAAGCAGCTACAGCAGCAAACATCTCATCTCACTGCGCTACAGAACAGAGAGGTTCAGGAGATCCTGTGTTCCCACTGCCATCAGGCTATACAACACCTCAGCCAAAGGAAGTGGACTAATTTAATTATTATTTGTCTATCTGTCTATCTATCCATCTAGTCATTTTTGACCAGTTAATCCCTCTATTATTAATTTATACTTCTAGTCTAATAAATTGTTATAGTAATGAAAAACAGAAATCTTTCTTACAGGCTGCTTTTAGCTGTTTTTGTCCATATGTCATGAACTTGGTCAACCAATCCATACACTCGTTCTCCAGGTAGCCTTTGGTGTACTCTTTTAGGACATCAACACCATCCCACTTCCTCTTGGTGAGGACTGCCTCAGGAGTCGGGGCGACCCACACTGAGTGGGTGTCATCGAAGGCCAGGAAGTTGTCTCCATCGTAGCTGTACATGTCCATACCACGAATGAACTTTAACTTGCCATCTTCCTGCAGGTCTCCCTCACAGCCGTGCATCCACTGAAGGACATGGACGTCTGCAGAGCAGGACAGTGAGACAAATGAACAACAAAGAAACGGATATAATCGCCAGACAAGATGAAGAAGAGGTCAAATTTAAATATTTGTGATTTTCTGATTAATCATTGAGAGAAGTCACAATGCATTTGTCACAAGAATAAAACACAGGACACATTAAGAAATCTCATAAAAAAAACAATATTGGTTTCAATAAAGCTCAGCTTGATTTTTAGCAAGTGTATTTATGTATCATATATTATATTTGGTCCTAATTATTCATCGAAATTAATCGACAGACCAGCCTGGCCCCTCACATTTCACAGGCCCTACCTGTATCATTCTGTTTCATTCGCTCCATCAGGATGCCAATGTTGACATTGAACCACTGCTGCTTGCTCTGGCGGGACTGTGTGCCTTTCTCCCAGTAATCAATGGGAAGCTTCTCTTTCATCCAATCCTGCTTGGGAACTTTCTTCTGGTTATCACTGTCATAGTAGTCAATCATCCTGCTGTCCATCAGACCCATGGCTGTGAAGTCATGGATACCGGGGAGTCCGACAGGTTTGGAGAGGGCCGTGTAGATGTAAGTGAGGGAATGCTTCTCTGGAAATCACACAGGAAGGAAAGACAAACAGATATTTATTACACAAGGCAGATAAGCACCAATAGATTTGATTAGCATGTTTTGGATGGGTCCTTATTTACCTATTTACTAGGCAAGAACCCTTGAAAGCACATCCAAATATTTACATTCAGCCCAAATTAAAACATTTGGACACCTGCCTTTGGGATTTCAGTCAATGAACAACCACCAAACTATAAGTTAAAAATACCCAAGCATGTATTACACCAAAGTGAAGAATTTTATTGAACTAAATGTTGTCAGACCTGATGACATTTAGGGAACTTACAGAAAATAAAGCTTGCACTAATTGGCTATGTCTCCATTTATTATTCCACTCTGGGCCTGTCTCCACTTCCTCTATCTGTTGTTTCAGATTCAAAGCCAACTGCAGAGTTGTATAATTGTGACTTCATGACATTACAGTGGCTGCAATAATTTTACAGTGGCAGACCGCTGATGCAAAATGCACGTAGCAGGAACACCAGGTTCTTTTCCTCTCAGACATGTGTAAGACTGTCACTAAAATCAATGCTGCTGCTGTTATACTGAATTTGCTGAGAGCCCATTAGAAAGCTATTTTATTTTGAAGTAAAGAAATGGCAAAAATAAAAAGTTTGAGCTATATTCTTTATTTAGGTAAAAAATAAATGATGATGGTCGATATAGCATTATTATATTTTATTAACTCTCAAATATTTACATCAGTATCACCCTAAAACTCCAGTTAGACAGAAAACAAAGAACGGGAAAATCAAACTCAGGGAAGAAATTTGTTTGACTCGCCAGATCAGAGATATCCTAACAATGCTGTCTGTCCGCCTCAGCAACACCAGTCAAAGGGCGGTGTTCGTAAATCAAGCCAAAGACCTTAAAGAGCAATAAACACCCATACTTAGAACAATGTGACAGCGTCATGTTTACCTTCTGATTTTGAACACTCAGAATATGACTTCATAACTTCTTAAGAACATTAGTTTCAAATGGTAATCAATAAGCAGCAATAATTTGAAGAAGAACATAATTTTTACACTACTGTTGACAATACTTAAAATAAAATAAAAAATGTTAAACTTATACTTTCATGTATTTTCTCCACTTTACTTGTATGCTAGATGTCATTTACAACGAAACTATTTGCCAATTAACCAATCAGTTGATTGCTACTATTTTGATATTCAGCCAATTATTCGAGTAAATCTTCAAGCACAAATACCAAACAATCCCTGTTACTCCATTGTGGTTAACTGCTGCCTTTCTTAGTTTTATATGATGGTAAATTAAATATCTTACAGGTTTTGAACAGCTGGTTTGACAAAGTAAACAATTTAAAATTTTTAGCCATCTTCTTGAGCTTCAGGAAAATTATATTAGTCACCACACTGACAAGCCCTGATATATTATTGTTTTAGCTTTTAAGTATTTGGAGCGCCAAAATAAGCTAAGTCATACAGTGGTGAACAGCCTTTGGGTTCACATGCAGCGTTAACGACATGCTGGTCTGACAATTATTTTACATTTGGATTAAGTCGATTAATTTCCTCTTTCCCGTCTGTTTTATGTAGCAGGCCTATATAATAAATATACATTACTAAACCAGACAACAACTAACCGTCTATATTCATATATTAAACTCAAATAACCAACAGAAGTGAGAGTTTTTTAAAGACGTCACAACTGTCTCTGGTTTACTTTCACTTTTAAACTGAAGCACATTAATGTGTCCAAAAATGTTCACTTACCGCTATTTACCGTCAATCCTGTCCCCAAAAGGACAAAGATCGCGGTGAGAAACATTTTGAACCAAATGCAGTCTCTCCTCTCGTTTATAAAACTCGTTTTAAGCGTTTTATCCGCCGCTTGCTCTGGGTTTTTACTCTGCGTCTGTCCGCGATAAACGACGGTGTATTTCCTGCTTCTGTCGCCTGCCTGACTGTTTGACGGTGCGTTCAAGGCTGCTCGTAAAGTAAAGTGACACATTCCACGCAACCAATTTTTCAACGACTTTTTTTTGCTACATGGGATCATTTCATTCACATAACTGACTACAGTTGAAACGATTAGTCAATTAATTGATTGACGGAAAAATAACTGACAACTATTTTGATAGCTTAATCATTTTAGTCCTTTAGCAAAAACATCCAAACATTTAGTGGTTTCAGCTTCTCAAATGTGAATATTTTCTGCTTTTCGATAACATATATGATTGTAAACTGAATATCTTCAGGTTCTGGACTTTTGATCAGATAAAATAATCGATTTTAAGACCACAACTTGGACTCACATAAATTGTGAATGGCAGTTTTTCAATATGTTATGGACTCACCTATTTGAAAAATAACCAACAGATTAATCAATGATCAAAATCCTTATTTGCAGCCCCATAACTGACACACCAAATAAAATTAAATATACATACATCCCTTTGCAATTTTCTACCCTGTACTATTTTAGACTAGTAATTTAAAACATTAGTGGTAAAGTAATCCACCTCACCAGTACCATTAACCACCTCCACTAAGAACACAAAATAATTAAAGCTGCAACTATTAGTCAATTAATAGATTAGTTTATCATCAGAAAATGCATCACCGGCTACTGTTAATGTAATTCTCTACTAACTACATTGATTATGAGGTGATATGTGTATGGATTTGGGATGCTGACCACCTCTGCACACTAAGTACATTTTATCAGACTCACCAACATACCCTTTTCACAGCAGACATGTCATAACAGGTGTTACAAATAATCTTAATAAAAACTGCAACCTATTTAGGCGTCCCAGTCCTGGGGCCCCGTTAATGTGCCTGCTGACTTAGCAGTATGTTTACTGGGACACCTTCTTGTCTGACAAGTCAACATGTCTGATAGCTTTCATGTGAGAACAATACCAGACGCATATCAAACTATATTGTCTCTGACTTCATTTGAGTGAAGCTCTCAGCACACAAGTGACCACTGTGCACATGAAAGCTTCGCAGTGACAAGGACCTGTGAACACACCACTGCCATTTCCTGGTTATTAGTTCTGCCTGTGGTTTGTTGTTTTGAAGTGATCGTGTTCCTTATCAGGTTGCTACTAACCTCGACCTATGTCAGGAAGTGAAGCAACAGGTCTGCAATAGTCTGTAATACATGACAGACTGACTGTTTTCACTGCACTGAAAAATGTGCAATAAAGACTACATAATATTCCATACATACAGTATAACTAGGCTGAAACTAATAATTATTTTAATTGTGGATTAATTTGATGATTATTTTCTCAATTATTCAACCTGTTGTTTTCTCTATAAAACATAACACAGTTCCCCAGAGCCCTGGCCCTGTCCTTAAGCAGCTGTTTTTGTTCCTTCAACATTTCAAAGGTATTTATTTTACTGCAGTGTAAAACGGGTAATTTGTACATTGTAGAAGCTTTAACCATCAAATGTTTAGCATTTTCCTCTAGAGAAATGTCTCAAAAGATTAATCAGTTAACTAATTAGTTGTTGATCAAGCATTTGATACCTCTAGGTTCTCAACCAGAAAAATTTGCTTATACTTACTTTGTATTAAAGGCATTTCATGACGTCAACATTATGATGGGACTTTTCTTATATTTCAGCTCTACATACAAGACATTATTAAAATTAAACATGTACCAGTAGGAATAAAATGTTACTATTAAACTGTGCAAACAACAGCGAAAGTGCATATAGAGATAAATGACACATATTAAATCAGCCACACTTCATTCACGTCAATAAGAACAAAGTGCAAGGAGTGCTGCTTGGATATGAAAAATAAACCTTATAAATGGAAGAGCCCAAAGGTGGCCATTATATACTTGCCTTGATGAAGGCCTTATGGCTGAAAAGCTAGGCATGTTTTTATTGTTGTAGTGAAGCCATGAGAAAATAAAGGCTTTTTAAATCACCACCGTCTAGAGTGCTTCAGATTTTGCCAAGAACTCAGTCAATAGGAACTTGAAAGTGTAAGCTTGTGTGTGTGCATAGACTAATTATAATTTATGTAACTATAGCCTACATGATAATATCACGTTATAAACAGTTTGACTGAGTGGTGTAAACATTAGTAATGACTTTACATTTGAGCTTACCATGTGAGTAACTTTTAATATTTCTTTTTAGCATCACAATCCTAAACTGCTCACATTAATATCTGACAGGAATCAACGTGTAGCTGGACCTGAAGATATTACTGGATGGGAAAGGTCCAAAACTCATCAGAAATGTAACACGGCGTTAGAAGGAGCTGGTAGACAGCATCATGTCTTCTGAAATACGTCCATATATATAAACCGTTGACATTAGTTAGATGTAACTGTAAACTGCTGTAAAATGGAGGCAACACGTCTATTTACTTTCGTTTTTGAAATTTGACCGACAACAGTCAACTTACCGCCTCCAGCTGGCTCCAAATTCTGCCACATTAATGGCAGAAACAGAAATATCCAGGTCGATGCTCGAGTCATGGTTTTCAAACGACAAAACGTCTGTTAAAAAGGAGAAAATAAAACACCTCTCTGAAGGACAGGAGTGTGCGTCTTGCCTGCTGTTCTCTGGCTGGTGTCAGTACTGCTTCTGCGCGCTTCAACCAATCAAATAATTCAGAACAAGTTGCCAGGCAGATTTCATCGAATCAGGTTTCGACAGACAGCGCAGAGAGGAAGAGGCGGACTGATCCCTGAAGATAACCGCCATGAAGGAACTCTAGTGGTGTAATCGTTATTCAGATCTTTTACTTAAGTAAAAATGATTTACAACAGTTTAGAAATACATCAAAAGCAGTGGTGGAATGCAAATTTTCCATTTCATACTCCTTTGTAATTGTCCACCACATTTCAGTGAAAATGGGCTGTGTACTCACAGTACCCCAAAAGTTAGCAGCAAATTTGAAACCTAGAGAAATGGTTTGGTTACCAGGGTAACTGTGAGAGAGGTATCTCACTATGGAATGATTATGGTAAATGGCAACATATCACCTTTGCTTGGATGTCAGCGTTGTGGTTGTCTGCTAGAAGCTTGCAATCCAGTTTTAAGCCACATTTTGACTTTATAAATCTAGCATTTTTATATTATATTTTAATCGAGTGACAGCCAAAGCTAAGCAAACGTTAGCGCTAGACGTTCCTGCCGAACACCATAAGAGAAACACTGAATTTTAACATGAAACTCCTTTATTCAGTGTTTTTACC
>NW_019471490.1:0-1879 GCF_002814215.2 Seriola lalandi dorsalis
CCTCACATGCTTCCACATCTGTTTATCCATCTATGAATACGGAACCAATGTTGTTGTTTGTGGTTTTTGGCGGTGTGTGTATCATGAAAGTTTAATAATTATGACATCAGAAAACAGTTTGTGTACATTTTATGTGTTTACCATAAGAGGAAGCCAGTGAAGCTTTAGGGAATACAAACTGCACACACATACACACACAGCAGGATTCAGGGAAATATGGCATTCATATACAGTGTCACACGTCACAGGGAAACTTCCAAAGCACCACATAGCATGAACTACAAACAAAAGCAATCGACAAAAGAAAATGAGTTTCTTTAATGCCAGATTTTGCCAGATTTTTTCTTAACTTACATACAGTCTTATGTGAAGTGTTTGTGTGTTTGTTAATTCACATGCATTCTTATGTGTTGTGTAGCTCCCGAAGTCTGGCACCCTGTGGAGCGTGTACATGAACTTTAACCACAAGCGTTTGGAGGCATGGGAGACGGTAATACCTTCATTTAAATACAGCAACGAGCAACCATTTTTTGAGATGCTGGTTCCCACCACTGACACTGTCCGCTACGGATACCTGATGGAGAAACTGCTATCGGTGCAACGTTCTGTACTTTTCACTGGCGACACTGGAGTAGGGAAGGTGAGGATTCCTGAACAGTTGTAAAACAGTGGTGTACTGTAATGTCAGTGTGACTTAAAATCCTGCCCACCACAACCATCATTTTCTGTTGAAATTTTGAAGGCATAAATGATAGCTCCTCTGTGATCCATGGACATGCAGAAACTCCATGCTTATGTCCCTACACAAGGTTATTTACGCATATCTTCTCCCAAGCATGGTACAGCCAGTCTTTCTGTGAAACTTGCTTTCAGCAAAGTGGCTGGTGCTTCCATGTGTTTTGGAAGAAGGTAGTCTACACTCTCTCTTGGTCATCAAGAAATTTTAAATTTAAATTTTCTATATTTTAAAAATTGAAATAAATACTAACAATACATACTAAAATAATGAACATAATATAATAAAAAAGTAGGCTGGAAAGGTAATTGTAAAATAAATATTTAACACCACAGTGATGACTGATTGTTAAGATTTGGTAAATTATCTTATTTTAAAAATGTTAAAATTTTTTGCTGTTGCAATTTCTCATAGTTTCAGACTATCAAACAAGAAGCAATTGGTGTTGGTGTTATCAAATCATTTCAATATCTCTATCCCTTGCAGTCTGTGGTGGCTCGGGGCCTTCTTAACAATATCCAGGAAAAGGCAGGATACCTTCCTGTCTACATCAGCTTCTCTGCTCAGACCTCCTCTGCCTGCACACAAGAGATCATTGAGTCCAAACTGGAGAAAAAGAGGAAAAATATCCTGGGTAGGAGAACAAATTTTTTAAGGACAATGTATTAAAACATTAAAACCCAGAAAATTAAAGAAGCGTGCCTGGTCACATATCTGCTGCATTACTGCTTACTATTTACATCATCTGCATACCAATGTATGCTCAGCGATGGCTGAGTCGAACCCTTTTTTAAAGCCAAAAACTGCCATTGCAGCCATGCTTGTTTATTATTCAGATTACATGCTGTAGCTTGTAACACTTTTCTCCAGCAAGCTCTCACATCATTTTGGAGCTACATAAACACACTAATGAAGAGGGGCTGCAACAGTTTTTGCTCTAGCCATTCATTCATCATACGGTTGTCCTTCACTTTCCCGCTTCTTCAGTCGATCTACATATCAACATTCTGGCTATCCATTCAACTGGCAGTCTTATGTCTGTTAAGCCTTTTCTCTCTGTCTCATCATTTTTTTCCTTTTCCCTGTAGGTGCTCCTGGTAACAAGAAGTTAGTCGTCTTTGTTGATGACTTGAATATGCCCAA
>NW_019471491.1:0-4696 GCF_002814215.2 Seriola lalandi dorsalis
CCATGAGCTCCACCAGAGCAGAAGGTGAGAGATCCTGGATATCTGCAGGGACACAGGGGAGTTCCTCAGTTTTAGTTCAAAAGTCAGTCGGATCAGTCTCCAACATAAACTGAAAAGCACTGTTTCGAGTTTGAAGGAGTGCGTGGGTGAGGGAATAAACTCCCCTGGCGAGTTTATATCACATGCCAAGATGAGTGCATTAAAAGTAATTTGTTTCTGTCAGTGAGTGGGCTGATAACATCCTGAGGGGCATTCTGTGTATTTTGCTACGTTTAAATGTGGCTCACCCATCATCTGGCTGTTGACCAGATCCAGACAGTTTATCGCAAATCAAATTGTGTCCTTTTAAAATATACCTTCCCCACGTTTTATGTGTTTCCCAACTGCCACCTGATTCAAATTTTTTGCATCCTTTAGCTGTTGGCTGCAATTAAGACACAGTAAAAAAAAAAACAACAAACTAACAGACAAACTGAAGGCGAACAATGGGTACCTCTCAAACAGCCATTTTGGGTCAACCAGGATGTTGACGTCTTCGATACGACGGCTGTTGGCAAAGTGAAGACGTTTTGGTAGGTTGGCCTTCAAGTACGGTTTGATCTTCTGGTCTGGTTTCTTACACTGAATCATCAGCAAAAACACAGGAAATGACTTAATTTTAAATGGACACATTCATTTCTTGTAGCAAAAACAGTTTTATTGTCTCTATGTTTCATGTACAAGCAAATACATGAGTAGGTTTAACCCGCATGCATCAAAACCTCCACTGATCAGACTCAACTGATTAGCAACAAACTTGGTGGAAGTCACCGGCCAGAGACAAACCCAATACATTATGGCTTCAGATCCAAATCACTGACTATGAATCAGATTTATTCTGTATGATGTCTGGTGTGTGTTGTTTGTAGCTTTAGTGGAGGTCAGTGCTCCCTGAACGCTTGATTCATTAGAAATGATCTCATCTGTCAGATGGTGGTTATCTCATTTCACACTGAACTGTTTATGCAAAAAATTGTTGAACATGTGGGTGTTGATGAAAGGTTGGTTACTTACAGTCATATTAGCAACAAGTCCAGCTGAGTTCACTATTGAAAGGATGAAGGACAAAAGTCAACATTTATGTCATTTCACAAAGCCCAAACTTTTACCAACACACACATACACAGCACATGAAAGGTTTATTTTCTACAGCGTCATCAAATATATTTAAATTCACACACCTTTCAGGCAATGTCACCAGCAGCTTTCTGATTGGACTCTGATTTGTGATTGTATTGTCATAGTCCAATCAGATTCAGGTGTAAATACAGGGTCAAAATCGTACTAGTAATTTCAGCATCACAGAGTTTTCTGCTTCGTATCTGTACACACTTGTTCACAAAATCACTTGTTCTTCTTTCACAGTGTATACATCTTTAACACATGCACAAATTTGAATTTCTCGAATGAAAAAACTCTGGATTGGGGCAAATCTTAGGTTTCCCTCAAAGTCATCTTTTCTTGTGTCCGACAAAGCTAAGATTAAGTGCAGCGCACAGTAAACATTTTGTGACTGCACATAACACAGTAGCAAAAGAAGGTATGTGAACCCTTATGAATGATTAACGGGTCATAAAATTTGATCTGCTCTTCATCTAAATCCCAAGTACAGATCATGCAAACAGTTATAATCCTTTGAGTCTTTACTGAGCACAACCATTAAACTTTCACATTGCTGGTGGTGAACCCTTGGATTTAATTACTGATCAACCTTCTTTGGCACCAATAACCTCAAACCAGGTCTTCCAGTAGCTGCTGATCAGACCTGCTCAGTGTTCAGGAGGAAGTTTGGACCATTCTTTCTTATAGAGCTGCTTCAGCTCAGACATATTCCTAGGATGTCTGGTGTCAGCAACTCTCTACAGCTCATTTCACATCATCTGTACTGGATTGAGCCACCCCAACATCATCCTGTAAGACACCTTGATATACTTTGGAATTCATTTTCTACCTCAATGATGTCAAGCTGTCCAGTCCCACATGCTCCCTTCACCCTACTTCACCTTTGTGATGATGTTTCCATGCTGGTATGTGAAGCCCTGTTTACACCATACACAGAGCTACATGTTTTTCATCAACAGTCTCATCATCAGTTGAGAGTCAAGCTTCTCTTCAGGGAAAGTATTATTTTTTTTGGAGAGCAGCAGCTCCCTCTGTGGTGTCCTGCCAGGACAACATGGCCCATGCAAGATTTCTCTGATTTAGTTTCAGCGGCAGGGCTCCAGGTTTGAAGACTCCTGACTCCAATTAGCTTTTGTTGATGCGATTAGCTGAGGCATTGACATATGTTTCCAACTGTGAATGTTTCAGTGTTTCAAATACGGACACATACAACACAATGATTTGTGTGTTATTAGTTGAAATAGATTGCGTTTGTTCATTATTATTGAAGATCTAACCATATTTGAAGACAAATTTATTAGACAAATTAATGAAGGTAATTTTAAAAGGTTCACATAGTTTTTCTTGCCATTGTAAATCTTTCTTCAGCGTTCGATAGTTTTCATCAGCATCTGCTTTGACTCAAACGCCCGGATGCTTTGTTGGACTGATACAGTGGTTGAATGTCAGAGAGGTTCATTTAGGAGCATGCAGGTTCCACTGTAACCAAACCAAAAATACATGCACCTTGTGAAAAATGTAAACCGGAGCCAGTCCATATACTGGGAGTAGACCTTGATAATTAGGTGTCATGTTTAGAAACCTAAAAACCACATGATTCTTGATAGGTTGATGAAATGTTATGGTTACAAAACCTATCACAAGCCTTTTTATAGTTCCTTGAGTCAGACCTTTCACCTGTGTGGTTCATAAAGCCCCCTCTGAATATTTACTCACAGACTTTGTCTTTGTTTTTAGCTCTGATCCGTCCGAATGGCCCCTCGGTGACGTAGTAGTTGCTGATGTCTCCCACCAGCTCCTGAAGCACCTCCTTCCTGTCGCAGCTTGTATCTTCCATACCTGCAACAGCAATCGGATTAATCTCTCTCTACTGATATCGTACAGCCACTTAAAGAGCATACTATTGGTTTTGGATGTTTTATCAAGTTTTTACACTTCATACTTCATGACACTACAGTTTTTAGATTCATTTCTTTCCAGGGAAACAGGCGATAAAAATCAAGTTGCAGACACTCGGACCTTTCTTCAGACAGGTGATCCATCATGGTAAATCACAAGGTGGTTATGAACAAGTGCGCAGGCACTGTTAAGAAAACATATAAGGTTGGACAGTCAGCTGCTAATCATCTGGCAGACGCTTTTATCCAAAGTGACTTACAAGTGAGGAACAACACCAAAGCTTCAGTGCAGTGGGAGACCTTGAAGTAAGCACAAAGTACTAAATCTGTTCAGCAAGGCAAAGGGCAGGGAAGTCAAGTAAAGAAGTGCTCTCTGAAGAGATGAGTCTCCAAGAGATTCTTGAACATAGAGAGGGATAGCATTGACTGCTTCGATAGCATTCAGTAGCTTGTTCCACCATCGGGGAACCACAGACAAGACCAGTCTGGACTGGGACTGTCTTGTGTGCAGGGATGGAAATGCCAGATGACATTCTTTAGAGGAACGCTGTGGTCAAGGAGGAGCATAAGGCTGAATGACTGAGTTCAAGTAGATGGGTGCAGACCCAGAAGTCACTCTGAACTTTCATTATAAATGCTGTTTATTTCTCTGAATATTATTGTATTTGTATATTGTAAGTCTGGGTCACTATTAATATTGTACTCTTACTTTTGTAATCCTAAATTGAGGTATTGTTAAAGGGCCTTGCCCTTCATATTCATGTAGTTCATAACAGAAAGGATATTAGTAGGGTATTTGGTACACATATAAATATGGACATTTCTTAAATAATTTACAGTAATTACTCTGTGTTCTTATAATACCAGTGTCTGATAGTGATTTACTGTCATTCCAGACTGATGGCAATAGTGAGTATTCAACAATAAACCCTGCTGGATCTCCTCGCCTTCCCTCCTGTGTCCTGACTGATACACCATCCTGTTCACTGCTAAAACCTAAAGGGAGCTCGCCCTATCCTTTCACCTCATAAACAACGGCATTTAAAAGGATAATGGATCGGTTGATTCCTGCTGTATAGGTCAGTACCTGCCATGATACCGATCCGGCGTAACGTATCGGTGCGTCCCGAGTCGTACCCACACAAAACGTTGGTAAATTGATTAGACTCACTTCTTAATTTTAATTCATTGGTTTAAAATAATACAGGTGACTGAGAAAAAATTTCCCAAAGACACATTAGAATATGTTGTAAGTTACCATGATCAGCCACAATGATGATGTTGAGACAACGGTGTAGGCCGATCTGCTTGAGGCCGTTCATGAGCTGACCAATGATCTTATCCACACCCTGGAGTGCTTCAATCAGCTGGAGGAGACAAGTGAAACAAGCACAGACCCTCAGCAGCTGGATACAATATGATGTCAAGACATAAAGGATAGGACATAAAAATTATTATTCTGTTCTTAATTATGCAATAATCATTCACAAGGTTTCTTTTTATGTCTGACAATACTAACTGCAGAGTAGCAGTGGACATCACTGAAGCCATACACACTAAAGCTACTGTAACTATATTTTTAGCAAAGGAAACTCCTTCAGAGTTCAAGCCTTGGCAAATGAGATCAAATATAAACA
>NW_019471492.1:0-1879 GCF_002814215.2 Seriola lalandi dorsalis
CTTTATGAACAGATCATTTAAGGTTTGTGAAAAAAAAATCTTGTTGAGAATGGCCCCCATAGAAATGTATTATCTAGCAGATCTTGGTTCTCACAGTGTACTCAAGGCTGGCACATCAATGCCACAGCCAATGACAAATGACAATGTCATGATATTGTGATATTTTTGATGGATAAAAAAATTTAAATAAAATGATTTGGATTAAAAATGTCCCTCTGTTTCATCTGGGGAGCTCTGCTTTCTCCAGCCTGTTTGTGGAGATAAAGTTCACCCTGACCTTTTAGCCAATATTTATTCTCTTGATGTGTGTATCAATGCATTGGGTCCCTGTGTGCCTGTGTACTGTACACGATCACCTCTGTGCATGTGTATGAGTAACTGCATGCCTGTGTGTGAGAATCAAACCATGTGAGGTGAGGGGATGGGTGCTTGTGGCATGGTTATGGACAGTGCTTTTACTTGAGTTTCATAGAGCGCCACGTCTCATGAGAGCATTTTATTTTATTTTACTTTGATATACTATTCTGTTGTTACCACTTTTATGCTGCTCACTTCTTGGCAATGTGCATCTTCCCTTTAACGCTGATGTACTGTAACTACTAGAAAATGAATATAGAATAAAATGTCAGCAAACAAGAGCCAACAGTCTGACGATCAATGTGATGGTGTTTAGCTGCTCATCTGCGGCAACTGCTCTTCCATTAGGAGCAGGAAAAAGTGGGTGTGTTTATGAAACAGAGAGCAATGAAGAGGAGACTCAGATGAGACTCAGTGTGCCTGAGTGATGCTGAGCTGAAACAAATAAGAAAAACAGAACAGTGTGCTCATTCTTTCTTTTTTTGCAATCTCCCAGTGGCTACACACAGACTCAGAGAGATAAGTAACTTGTGAGACAAACCAGTTCTCTGCTAATATATATGTTTAATTGTCATACGTGTTTTATACAATCCTGAATGGTCTTCCAAATTTTCAACTAAATCAATTTAAGAGTTAATCCCATCCTGGGATTGAATTAGTGCCAAGACGATTTCAGCGACGAGGATGGACTGAAGGAATACAAACAAGTTGAGGGAAAAACACACAAAGCCTTGAGGTTTAACTTTTGATAAGCCCCTAACACTGCAATCAAAACATCTGCTATCTTAAAACAAGTGACATTGTAATCCCGAAGGACAAAGACTAAATCTCTCTCGCTCTCTTGTAGGAATGATGAGAAAGGATAAAAAAGAGAGATGGCTATTCAAAAGGGAAACTTGATTAAACTGCATGCTGCCTTGCTCCAAACCTCACCCACTAAACCTCAATAACTACACACTTCTGACGGATTCTCTTCAATCCACATGCAAAAACCCCTTGAAAGCACACATCACAACAACAGTCTCCAGTTGCAATTCCCATGGTTTTATTGTTAGGACAGTTTACAGTGTCCACTGATGTGAAAAGTTACATCATCAATACGAGACCTTAGCATGAGGCTACCTCTTGGTTTTCTCCCTGAGGCCAAAACAGAAGGACTTTGATGGCCAGTAGGGTCTCTAATAAAGTTTAGTGCTCTCCATGCTAAAAGCGAAGTAACTCAATCTCCCAACACTGCTTACCTCTTTTCTAAAAGTCTGTGACATACAGGCTGGAAGCTTGTTTACAGAACTAATTAAGTCAAAGCTGTTATATATTAAAATGGCCAGGGCATTTTTAAGAGGCAGCAGTAACGAAAACAGAGTGGCAAAAAATGCTTCACTAACTTGCCCCTGACTCTCTTTTATCTACTTTGCTGCTCCAAAAGGAGTGGCCATCACCACACTGGATATTTGGAGGAACTAGGTTAAGGAGCGAGAACATGTACTGCTTCAAACAACTTACTCTGGGATAAACAATTTTG
>NW_019471493.1:0-1879 GCF_002814215.2 Seriola lalandi dorsalis
AGGGGGTATAGCTCAGTGGTAGAGCATTTGACTGCAGATCAAGAGGTCTCCGGTTCAAATCCGGATGCCCCCTAGGTTTCTGTTTTGTGTGGATTTCATGAAATCTACCTCCCTGAGACTGAGACAGACATTTTTACAGCTATATAAAAACCACGCTTATAGCTGCTATGAGGATAATTGTATGTCAGAAAAGAGAACACTTCCGCCTGGCTCCATTGTTCAAATGACAAACATGAGGAGAAAATACAGAGAAATAAAGTGTAAAAAACTAGAGGATTTCTTCTGTAGTGCTGCTAAAACGAGCTGCTGTGATGAAGAATGACTAACTTACTGTAACTGCAGGCATAAACCACCCTTCAAAGAATATTACAGCTGCAGGATAGACAACACATCCACCACATATTTTACAATAACATTTATTTTAAGAAATTACAAAATACAATATATACATTTTGAATATGACTAATCGTCATTAGCAGCTAGCTCATTTCCCTGTTCAGGAAATTGCTGTAATATACAGTAAATAGTCCAAGAGCTTTGTTTAAAAAAAAAAAAAAATTACAAAAAATCTTTAGGTTTAAGAAAACAGGTCTTTTGTTCTCTGGCATAAAATATAATTTCTTTCACCAGGCACTGACTTGTATCCCATAGTTTGTGAGAATTGAAGACCACAGGAGCAACTGCATTTGGTTTAGTTTCTTCTTGTTCATTAGTTACAGCATTGTCTTCCATAGAGGTTTATGGATAGGCAGCTACTAACTCACTTGTTATTCAAAACCTGTTTTGTAACTGGTGAGGTACACAATGTGGAAGTAGCTAAGGCATGTGAAGAAAGAAAGAAGTCAGTGATAGCAATCACCAACCAGAGGTCAAAATGAGATCATTATTATTCCACTCGAAGGTTTCTGTGCTATTTAACAGCCCCAGATAGCCCTAGTTAAATTGAAATATGAGAAAAAAACAACACTTGTAAAATATAAACTTTATCATCTGTGATCTACCTGCTTCTTGTTTCCCAGATGCTGACTTAAGTGTCATTCAGTGTGGGTAATGAATCAGCAATATCTTAACTTTACAGTTCAGTAAAGTAAGGTATTGTTGTCACTTGTTTAACCCCAGTGAATGAAACCAAAGAGGAATGTGATGTGACTGCCAGGATATCTTGGGTAAAAATGGTGCTTGTTTACACATGGGCCACTTAAGGAAACTTGCGGTAAATGCACACAAAACACTTTCTCACTGAGCACTTCCTCATTAACACAACTGAGAAACAGAGATTCCTGAAATATAGTCAAACTACCACAGAGCTATTGAGGAGTTCTTCAAGATCCAGGTTCCTGATATCATTCAGGTTGCTTTATCGCTCAGCCACGCTGAGGCCCAGCCTCAGTAGAGCATGTACCTACAGGATGTACTGTTCTGTAGGTGTGGTGGTGCAGGCCCTACCACAGATGCCATCTTCACAGGACTCTGCCTAAAACACTGTAAATAACCCTGGCACTGTGGCCTGTGCAGCGCCTTTGAGGTTGGCTCAGATTCAGGAAGTTTGATCCACTGGACGGCGTTTCAGTTTGCCACAACCCGAGACCTCATCCAGTCCAGACTGGCAGGCAGACTTCAGGGAGAGAGAGGAGAGAGAGAAGCACGTTTAGAACTGAGGAGATGTAGAATAAAGAGGTGATTCTAGCACATGGTGATGTTTGTAAAAGTATTTTGCTGTTGGCTGTATTAGTCACTTTAAGGACTGACTCATGCACAATAATAGCAGGCAGAAAAAGAGAGTGTGAGGTGTGTTAGACTCACCCCTCTCCTGTCAGGGCGCAGCAGGCTTGGACATGCCAAGAGTGTGTCGTGATGGAGTTGAGTGTGAGGAACTGGG
>NW_019471494.1:0-1879 GCF_002814215.2 Seriola lalandi dorsalis
TTTGAGTGTTGAAATTCCAATGTGTCCTATATCTTGGCTTTAACGGTTTAGTTTTCTTCACAGTGAGCATAGCATGCATGAAATAACACTTGAGCAGTTTGAGAATGCACAGATAAAAACTGCATCTGCAGTTTAAGTTTCTTCTTGGAACAATTTTTTTCCCTGAGTGAAGCAATCCAGACTTCTCTGCGTAGTTTCAAGACTGCTGATGGCAGCCACAGACGCCTGCACTCTGCCAATTACGGCACTGTTTCCTCCTCCTCTGCTTTGCACCGTTGATGTATGCCTTGATTCGCATTATCAACAACATCTTTGACTCTGTGGTGAACTGGCATTAGTGAATGTGTGTGTCATTCAAAGTGGGGAAGTGAAACAACGGAAATGAATCAAGCTCATGATGTCACCACACCATGTCCTACCTAATACAGTGTTCCCCAATCTTGCTTGACTCATGGGCTGGTTCATGTGTTATACGCGGATATTATTAACTAGCCAGCACAAAAGAATGAAGGTAACTCACTCGGACTCACTAGTTCAGGAAGTTTTCTCACAGTTTTTCATTCCCTCAGTTACACAGAAAATAAACTTTGCTGACTCGGTTTGTATCTGGCTTCGAAGCTTATGCTGTTCTCGGGATGTGTGAAAATGTATTCGTTAAAAATAAACTTGACAGAAGCATATTTACAGGCACTCTTTCCCTTTTTTTTATATGGAAAAATGCTCAGTAGGGATGAAAAATTGGAAAAAAAAATGAAAGGCGACATCACAGGAATGATGATCCGTGACTGTGAAGAGATGGCGCTCACACATCAGTTCATGTGACCGTGAACTTGTTTGGAGCTGACTGCCGTCCTCCTCGCATATCTCTGAGCACTGAAGCACAGAAAACAACAAATTTGTAATTTTCTCCTCAGTTAGCCAATTTCATGTGCTGGTTAAAATAGAAACGATATCCTCAACGATGTCAGCACCTCATCACCTGAGTCAGCCAGTTGGATTTTGTACATTTAAACCATTTGAACACATGCTATTAATAATATCACAAACCTTTTGGAAAGTCAGGCTTGTAAATCATTTTGTTGATGTGTTGCTGAAAGTGAAAAATAAAGGCCAGGGCTTGTGCCAGAAAACAAATGAAGGTTTGTGTGGTGGATCTGATGTGACACTGGTGTCTTGCTGCTCCAATTCAGTAATCACAGGATATGGAAACTAGATTTCATGCATGAAAGCCTCAGGAGAAGACAGGATTGACTGTAAAAGTCAAAACACTCCATCTATCTCTCTTTTCACTGCAATGCCAAACAGCAGAGAGACAGATAAACTTGTCTGACTGATGTTCATCCAGCTGTAATGTGAAGAAACATCAGCACCAGTCACCTCTGATCCCGTTTACTACTGCACCATTTGACCCAGCTTTGTTTACCACTGTATAAGTACCACAGCCATGCAAGTGCTGGGACACCTCTTAACCTTGCCAGATAAGGTCAAACTACTCATCTCTCCTCTGCTGCCATGCGGCTCTGGATTATCTTAAGGCCATGGCTTGGAACATACAGAGAGGCTGGGGCAGAATCAAGGGAAGCTCGAATCAGGAGGATTTGAGCGGTCTGGCCAGTTGTTGTAAGACAGTGAATTACCGGATGTGGTTTTCAGTAATTTTTCTAAATTCTGCAATATATTTAGCTGCTGCTTTAATTCATGGTCTAACGGGAGTGGAAAGTGTTGAGCGGGAAACTTGAAAACATACATCTATATAATTGTGGTTTACAAAACACAATGAAAGAAATAAAATAGTTACCCTTAAATGGTGCTCAAAGTGTAGATTCAGGCGTAATATGAAGTAATTTAAGCTGACCCTAGTTCAATATTGAACAAGCAC